>NC_067472.1:155789984-156004984 GCF_947179515.1 Apodemus sylvaticus | reverse complement strand
ATGGAGGTGATGGCTCAGAAGGCAATGGGGTATGCTATTCAAACTGGAAACAAGGGCCTCTTGTTACACAGTGATGGAAAGTTTGGCAGACTGGTGATCTGCAGTTGTCTGAGCTATAGAGTTTGTAAACTATAGTGCGCATTTATATAAGGAGATGGCCAAGGGAAGGTACGATATGGTTCTTTATCCCAACTGAATGAGAAAGAGTGGAGGGGAGGGCTTAGTTTCAAGAGTAGATAAAAATAAATATTCTGAAATGGCTATTTTCTTTCACCTGACCTATGTACTAAATTGCATGCAAAGTACTTTTCAAATAAAGTAGGCACATAAATGTATTTACATGATGATTTAAGTTATTGTCTGTATCTGTTACTTTGCTAAGAAAGCCCAGTTGATCTGAAAGTCACATAGCCAATCTTTTCTAAAATCCCTCTGATAGGACACATAAAAATACACATTACAGGAGAAATTAATTACATGGGTAAATATAAAAAATATTACATATGTATTTTGTTTAAAAACACACAGTCATTTATTTTAAACACAGCTGTATAATCAACCTCACAGACATCTGCAACATCTATCAGCACAAAATGAGACACCACCATGATCATTCTGAAGCCCCCGTGTAGTAAATAATCCTCAGGATGAGCTGTAGACTATACCATCAAACTGACTTAGAGAAATATAAAAATATTTGAACACACAAAGAGTGATCTCCTATCACAGGGCATTAGTCTTAGCGATTAATAACAGTCACAAGTCTGAGAATTCTACACATTATGTGGAATACATTTCTAAGTAACAAAGAGTTCCCATAGTAATAATATTAATCATAAAAACACAAAGAAACAAGAATCAGAAAAGGTTAAAATGATGTAAACTATTAACAAAGGAAAACACAAAAGTAACCTTACCACTTTAGTATAGTCAGAAAAGCACTTATCAAAGCAAAGGCACTGCCAACTACAATAGCCCACATGGTCAAAAACGAACATAAATAAACCAAGAGAAGGTGTCAGAGTCCAGAACTGAAGTCCTGTTAAATGGTGAAACCCACACTCTTTTCTTTACCAAATCAAAACTGTCTAATGTCATCACTGCTATTCAAAAAGAAAGAAAAGTTTCAGACAAGGCAATTCAGCCAGAGAAAGAAATGAGACAGCCACATTGGAAGGGAATAAATAAAATTATCTGTATTCATATATAGCATAATGTTTAGAAAATTACAGGGATTGTACGAAAAAATCATAAGAATAAAGAATGTCAGAAAAGTTTCAATGTACAAGAACAATATGCAAAAACAAATTATATTTTTGTTTCATAACAACCAATAACAGAGGAGAAATTGCAAAACAACTTCTTTTTTAAAACTTCCAGATGGCATTTTCCAAAAAAATTGGCTAATTCTATTCTAAAATTTTATTGAAATTCAAAGCCCTCAGAATAGCAAAACATTCTTGGAAAGTGAAATGGAGGACTCAACATCCTGATTCCAAAACTCATTAAAAAGTTCCAGTAATCAAAATACAGTTATAAGACAAACATACCAATGAATGAAATGTATTTGAAAGTCCAGAAATAAGTTTGTATTTGGTCAATGAATTCTTAGCAATGGTGTCAATTAATAAAAGGACCAAAGAGTCATTAAAACAAATGGTTCAGTGACATGGGTTCATGCATGTATGAAAGAATATAGTTGAATTCTTCCCCTTACTCAATCCAAAAGTAAATTAAAGTAGGCAATACATTTGATGTCAGAGAAAGAAAGGGAAAACTTGACAAGATACTTAGAAATAAAGCTTCTCTTACTGATTCTATGTTTGTTTTAGGAAAGAAAGTTTTTGTAGAATTTTCATTTGTTGTGGTTCAATTGGTATTATAATCAATGAAAAGAAAACTTAGAGAATGCAAAAATATATTTGTACACTACAACACAGGAAGAAATTTTAGCCTAGAATTTTATAGAAATTTCAAAATCAAGCAATGAGCGTATAATTTAAAAATGAGCACATGATTTGAAAATGTGCAGTAAAATCAGGAACTAGACAAGGACGTCAGTTCTCAGTTCCTGTTGAATATAGTACTTGCTGTCATCTACAGCACTAGGAGTGCAAGAGATAATGGAGATAGAAACAGGAAGGAAAAAAGTCAGTACTCTTGTTTGCAGAATATATTCTCTATACATAAAAAACCCTACGGTCTCCATTTGAAAATTCATAAAGCTGGTAAACACATTCAGCAAAAGAGCAAGATAAATTCCACACTAAATTCAGTAGCCATTTTATCTACCACCATCAAACATACCCCCACAATACCATTCCCAACAGACTCTAACTGAAAGGAAACTGTTTTCTAGACACAACAGGGCTGATGCCCATATGAACTCACAGGGACTGTGACAGCATGTATATAACCTACAGAGGTTCAAGCCAGACAAACTGCAGCACAGAAAAGGGAAAATGCACGCAAAGACCCACCCACAATCAAGGAGCTAATATTTTTTCTGCACAGGAATTGTTTTGGGTGCTGTCTGTGTGTGTGTGTGTGTGTGTGTGTTATTTTTATGTGTTTTGGTTTTTCTTTAGGAGAGGAAAAATAAAAAGTTGGAGGGATAGGGAGGGGTTGGAGAGAAAAGAGTATGATCAAAATTTATTTTATGAAAAATTTAAAAACAAAATTACAACATCTTTTAATAAATATAACCAAGAAAGTAAACGGGAGGATGGGATAGGGTGTTTCCGGGAGGGCAGATGGGGAGATCCAGGAAAGAGGTTAACTTTGGAAACGTAAAAATAATAATAATAATAATAATAATAATAATAACCAATAAAAAACATTAAAAAAAGATAAAAGACTTGTATATGCACTCACTAATAAGTGGATATTAACCTAGAAAACTGGAATACCCAAAACATAACCCACACATCAAATGAGGTACAAGAAGAAAGGAGGAGTGGCCCCTTGTTCTGGAAAGACTCAGTGAGGCAGTATTCGGCAAAACCAGAACAGGGAAGTGGGAAGGGGTGGGTGGGAGGACAGAGGAAGAGAAAGGGGCTTATGGGACTTTCGGGGAGTGGGGGGCTAGAAAAGGGGAAATCATTTGAAATGTAAATAAAAAATTATATCTAATAAAAAAAAAGAGCCACAAAAAAAAGACTTGTATAGGAAACTTTAAGACACCCTCCCCGCAAATGAATTGAAGAAGATACCAGAAGATGCAAAGAAAATGGCCATCCTACCAAAAGCAATCTACAGATTCAACACAACTCCCCCACAATAATCCTGAATTTAATTTCATGTGGAAAAACCCAATCCCATAATTGCCAAAATAATTCTGAATGAGGACAAGAAAAAGGCTAGCCTGGTAGATTTCTACATTGAATCCATCTGGACCTGGGCTTTCTTTAGCTGGAAGATTTTTAATCGATGCATCTCACAGATGTTATGTATGTATTTAAATTATTTCCTTCATCTTTTTAAAACTTTGATACATCATATATTCATTTTGTCCTTTTAGATTTTTAAGTTTGGTAAAATTAGAGATTTTTTAAGTATATTTTTACAAGTCTCAGGATTTCCTCAGTTATAATGTTTCCTTTTTCATCTCTTATTAATTTCAGTTCTATCTTTTTTCTTTTCCTTTTGGCTATCTTGGCTAAAGGTTTGTTAATCTTGTGAAGCTATTCAATGAACCATCTTTATTTCTTTGAATCTTTGTATTTTTTTAATTTCATTAATCTTAGTTCTAATTTTCATTATTTCTTCCCATCTACTTTTTTGGGGGAGAGTGTTTCTCTAAGCTCTTCAGATGAATCATTGAATTATTAACTTTAGATCTCTCTGGGTTTTTGATGTAGGCACTTAATGCTGTAAACTTTCCCCTGAGGGCTGCCTTGTGTCCTACACATTGTGTTTTAATTTTTGTTCAATTCTAGGAATCTTTAAATCTTTTCTTTCTTTATTCAATGTTTACTCAGAATTGTATCATTGAGCTTTCATGAGTTTGTATACTGCCTGTGTTTTCTTTTGCTGTTAATTTCCAGCTTTATTCCATGATGGTCACATAGAATGAAAGATATAATTTCAATTCTTCTACTTGTGTTGAGACTTTTATTGTACTCTAATGTGTGGTCCATTTTGGGGAAAGTTCCATGGACTGTTGAAAAAAAATGTATTTTTTAGAGTTCAGAGAAATGTGCTACAGATGTCTGTTAGGTTCATTTGATTTATAATGTCATTTAACTGAAGGCTTTCTCTGTTTATTTCTTTTCCAGATGACCTGTCTATTGGTGACAGAAGGGTAATGAAATCACAGACTACCATTATTTGTTGCGTTCTATTGGAGTCTGTGATTTATATCTGATAGTGTGTTTTTTATTAAATGAAATTGAGTCTTCCTGTGTTTGGTGAATATATATTTATAATTGCAATATTTTTGTTGATCTTTCCCTTAATGAATATAAAATATATCTCTGTATTTCTTTTGATTAGGTTGATTTAAAGTCTATTTTGTCAGATATTAGAATAGCCACATTTGTTTGCTTCTTAGTTTCATTTTTTTTTTGGAATAACCTTTTCCTTCCTTTTATCTCGTGATATCTAATCTTGGTTGTCAATTTGACTAAATCTGTAATTAACTAAAACCCAAGCATCTAGGAACACACATCTGATCTTATCTTGGTTGGCATATTTGAGGTAAAAGATTCACACTAAATTTGGATAATTTGAGATCAGATTTACTCTAAATCTGGGCTAAACCTTATATGGCAGGCAGCATAGGGCAAGGAAGGAGGAAAACTGCTTTATTCCTGTTTGCCATCCCAGTCACTGATATGTTCACCTATCATGTCTCTTAGTCATTTCTTTAGTAGTGCTAGACCACTCTGTCTGTCTGTCTGTCTTTCAGTCAGTCTGTCAGTTTGTCTTTCTGTCTGTTCTACTGTGTGCATGTGTGCATGTGTAGGTGCATGCATGTGTGTGTGTGTTTTCTTTAAAAACGCTTACTAATACATACCCAAAGGTAGTATCTAATGTTGGCCATGATGTATATTCTTTTGTAAGCAGTACAAAACTGGATCTCAATTTCTGATCTAATCTTTTAGTCTGTGTATCTTTATTGGGAAGATTAGACCAGTGAGATTAAGAGTTACTGCTGAACAATATATATTAATTTCTGATATTTTGATTTTTTGTGGTATTTTATTCTTTTGATTCGGTGTTCTAAAATTGTTTCTTGTGTCTTTCTCTTTTTTAACCTTCTCTTTATTCCTTCAAGTATTATCATATTTATGGTTTTTATTGTTGTGATAAACACCGTGACCAACAGTAACTTGGAAACAAAGGGGTTTGTTTAAGCTAACAATTCTCAAGTCACAGTCCATCACTGAGGAAGTCAGGGCAGGAACTGAAAGCATGAACCTAGAGGCAGGAACTGGAGCAGAAGCCATGATGAATTTTTGCTTAGTGGCCTCCTTCTTGTGGTTTGCAGCCTGAACTTTTATACAACTCAGGACTACCTAGCCACTATCTGTGGGTAGTTCAACCCACACTGGTGTGGCTCCTCTTCTATCAATTACCAATCAAGAAAATGCATCACAGAACTTACCTATAGGCTAATCTTATGGAGGCATTTTCTCAGTTAAGATTCCTTCTTTCAGGATACATTTTTAGTTTTTAACAAGGTAACATAAAACTAGCTCACACAAGTATCTTCTGTGGGATTGGTTTATAGATAACAAATACCATATGTCTTAGTCAATGCTCTCCCACTGTGAAGAGACACCATGAACAAAATGACTGTTACAAAGGAAAGCATTTAATTCAGGTTGGATTACAGTTTGAAAGGCTTATTCCATTAAGCTTATGGGGGAAACATGGTGGCACATAGGCACACAAACATGGTTCTGGGGAAGGAGCTGATAGTTCTGCACCTGGGTCTGTAAGTAGCAGGAAGAGAAGGAGACACTGGGTCTGGCTTGTGCTTTTGAAACCTCAAAGTCGACCCCTAGTGACACACTTCCCCAAATGAAGTTACACCTCCAAATTCTTTCAAATAATGCCACACCTTAAGCATTTAAATATATGAACCTATAGGGGCCACTCATATTCAAATCACCACACCATCTATCTATCTATCTATCTATCTATCTATCTATCTATCTATCTATCTATCTTTATTATTTATTTTTTCTGGGTTTTTATTTTGCCCATATTTTTTTCATCCCTTCCTGGAAACATCTTCTAAACATGGCAGTAGGCTGAACTTCTCAGAGTCATACCCACTTCTCCTTGGTAAATTGATGTAACAGTAAGATTACACAAGACAAGCATTTTGTGATTTTAGATGTAGGAAATTCATTTACAAATAGATACAAATTTAAATTATCACTGCTTTTTCTCCAGCTTCAGAATGTTTGCTTATTCACTTTGGACACCTAATATACAAAGCCCTCCTTAGGCAACTGGAGAAGCTGACAAGGGATATGGAGAGCGGGCCTGCTGCCATGACCTTTGTCTCTAACTGCTTCATTCTCAGCAGTTCTAACCCTCAGAAAAATGAAAAATACGAGTTTAATTGGCTGAAAACTACACAAGCTTTCTAGATAAACCAGAGGTTTGTGAAATATTCTTGTTGGTCTCATGTTAAGGCCATCCCTACCCTGTTGTCCTATTAACTGTGTGACAGCAGGTGGCTTGCAAACTTTCAACAGCTCTGGCCTGTCCTGCTGACAGTCGTGTATGATGGCCACACAGGCTCCATCATACAGTGATTAATAAGTTCCCATCCCCATTCCCAAACTCATATTTTAAGGGTTTAGTTTTACTTCAAATTTTCAGTGAGTTTAGATTTGACAAGTTACTTGAGACAAAAATTACATTTGAAGAGGAAAATTAAGTTTAGTCAACTATTGAGTTCCTGCAGTTGGCTGCAGTTTGGTTTTTTGGATTTTTTTTTTTCGAGACAGGGTTTCTCTGTGTAGCCCTGGCTGTCCTGGAACTCACTCTGTAGACCAGTCTGGCCTCGAACTCAGAAATCTGCCTGCCTCTGCCTCCCAGAGTGCTGGGATTACAGGCGTGCACTACCACCGCACGGCTGGCTGCAGTTTGTTTATGAATGCACTTGATCTTCAGACAAGCACTGAAATGAGACACGGAGAGAAAGCTGGGGCTGGGGCCTGGGACCTTCCAGTGATCCCTGTCTAACTTAGGCTTGTGGCCATGCTCTTGTATAATAACAACAATGTGATATGCTAACTGTGCAGTTCTCTGGATCCATATGGTGTATTTCTTAGAAGATATATTGACTGTGACTATAAAAATGGTTCCCCCAAAACCTGTTTATTGAAGGCTTGGCCTTAATAGGACATGCGAACGATTCAAAGCTTTGCAGGCTCCCGGTGCACACTGCTGGGGAGTCATGCAACAGTAGACTCTCCCCCTTATTTTCCAGGCATAAAGTGAGAAGCTGGCCTTGCCATCAACTTACCTCCAATGCTCTTGACAAGCCTGCAGCAAGTGGATCTCCACGTTGGAGAGTGGAATTCTCTAAACTGTGAGCCAAAGTCATCCTTTCCTTTTCATGTTTTAATGACTGTAGATATTTTGTTACAGTGATAAGCTGTGGCATATCCTAAGGCTAAGATAATGGCACTGTCATTTTATGACTGTCTTAGACGAGTGAAGCTGACTGAGAAGTAGATGATACTGAAGGAGTTTGACAAGCCGAGTACTTGGAGCTGGAAAAACCTCAGGACTCAAGAGGGCCTTTCAGAGAGCCTCAGTTTGGTTCCTAGCGCCCACATCAATCAGCTCAGAATTATCTGTTAGCTCCAGTTCCAGACACCCTTTTCTGGCTTCCAAGGATACCTCTCAGGTACACATATCCACATACAAGCACACATATATAAATATTATATGCTTGAATACTTGACTTTTGAGTATTTCAAAGGCATAAAGAGCATTTTATTCTTAAAGTCTATGAATTTTTGTCAGCAAATTTCCAATCTATTTGTCAGTACCGAATATAACTTGACTTATTGCAAATGTAAATGCTGGTGATGAAATTTCAGTAAGGCTTCTGATCTACGAGTGTAGAACAGACCCAAAGCATTGCTGGCTGGCTGCCCATCATCCCTTCAGGACTCAAAGTTGCATTTTTTTAATGCAAGTGATAGCTAGCTTTATGAATCAGTAAACTTGGCAAATCTGCCTACATGGAGATTAATTTGGCTATTGGAGACACTGAAATTCTAAATAGCTTCAACCAGTTTTTGCCACCATTGCTAACAGTGGCAAACCTCAAGTTGAACTCTTTGTCAAAATGATGGGAACAAAGGCTCTGGATTGAGCAGGAGAGAGAGGTGAGGATGCAGAGGCCACATTGAACCATTTATTTTTAGATACCATGCTAAACAATCAAGAAAGTTCAAAGAAGACAGGGCATAGAACAGGAAAGCCAAGGTTAGGGGACACATAGTAAACTGTTGGTGACCCTCCCATCTTAAGGGATGAGTCGATGGTCAGCAGGTGCCCTGCAGTGAGTGAAGAAGGGTCTGAAAATTAGGGGTGGGCCAAGTGTCAAGATCAATGCAAATTGTCCAGGGCTGAAGTGAGCAAGAATTGCAAAGGCCCTTCAGATTCTTGCAGGAAGCACATCAACATGTGATTAAATAACTCACTTTTAAGACTAAATGCCATTTTAAGGGCTTTGTCACATCCCACTTGCAGGTAATACAGATCCCATCAGTGGTAAATTCAGTGGCCCTAAATTCAGAGTTGAACAGAAGATCAACCCTGTCATGCCAGTAGGGTTGGTCTTGCAATAGTCCATTCCTCCTAAGCTGCTAGGTCACCTAGACCTAGTAAAGCACAAAGCAGCCATTTCCCTCCTGATATGCACTCCTGAAAACTGAGGCTTTAGCTTTTAGTGGCTTGAGTTTTCTATATATAATTTGTCAATGCAAGGAACTGCAAGGGTCCCGTACTTGTATAGTAGTTGCTACAAAGTCCCCAGTTACTGGGATAAAACCAAAAAAAAAAAAAATTTCTATTGTGCATGTGTTGACTCACCTATTCCTAAATAACCCGCTCTTAAAGGTAAAGGGACACAGCAGCTCACTGTGATGTGCTGGTAGAGACCATAACATTCTATCTGAGATGAACCAGCGACACATATTACTGTAACCCACAGCTCCTGAATCAGGGCTAGATGCATCATATTGCTGTGAGAAACTCTGTCATACTGTGAGCTCTCTGGGGAGTGATCACAGACCAGCCCGACTGCCCAAGTTTGCTGTTTGTATCTTCCCTCTAAAATAGCCTTGTTGTGCTGTCTGCTGATATGAATGCATTGCCACAGGGTAGGGAATGTGGTACTTCCTTGGCCTCTAAGTGTGAGCAAGCAGTGCTCTAGAGCAAGCAGGAACATGAGCTTACACAGTGCAGGCATGTTGATAAAAGCACATACTAGTTCAGGCTCAATTTATTTGGAGATGTGTTATGCACTGAGCTGTCAGAGTATTTGTATTACACACTGGAACAAAGAGTGCTGATGTCTGAAAATGGGTTACCTTGCAGCTCTTTTGTTAACGACATCACTCCATGAAGAGACTGTTCACTATCCCAATTTTATTCATCATAAAAAATTGCAGGAAAGAAATGGAAAGAAGCAAGACTTGAACTTGTATTTGTCTAGTGCCAAGCCTGGTGGTCATTACTGAACTTCCTAACAATGAGGCAATGTCACTGCCACATGCAAGTTACAGTATGAAAGTCATGGCAGAGGAAGCACCTATGTCTCCAACTCACTTCAAGCTCTGTGTTCCAACAGGTAGTGTGAATATATGAATGTATAATAGTACCAAGAAATCACAAATCAAGTCACGTTTCAAACACATTGATGAGGCAATTGGGTCAGGGGGCTAAGGTAAGATATGCAGAACCTAAACTACCTTTTATCAGATTATCTCCAAGGTGCAGAACATCAATTATAGAATTGCATGACCAAAGTACAATTGGAGGGAAAGGCACAGTTAGAGCTGGTGCTCAAGTGAAAATGAGGAGGCAGGGACATGACTTGAAAGAAATTCATTTGTTTTAACTTAAGGATATCTAAAACACTGTGCACAGATGTCCAGAACTTTTGGGGTGGTGTTTGCCTGTCACTACAGAGTCACCATAGCAGGGTGATGAGTCTCATCTATGCAGCCACGTGCTGCATGGAGCCCAACAGGGAGTTCAAGGTGTTAATGGACAATGCAGCTCCTCAGAACCAAATCCTTTCTGGATCTCTTTTTAGTTCTTTCAGGTGTTTGTTTTATGTGTTCAAGATAAATAGCATTTGCCTCCTCTCTTAAGCGGAATCACAAGCTCTTTAGACATAGAAGGTATCCCAGCCTATAGATAAACATCTTTTGAACTGTCATAAAAGTTATCATCCTGCAGAATCAAGAGTGTGCTGTGAACAAAGATGGATTGAGGGGACACAAAGTGTGGGAGAAAGACTAAAACCGGTTTAAAGCAGCAGACGAGAGGAGCCCAGACTGCTGGGAGACCTCCAAAGCAGAAGAAACACATGAACACACCTGGCATAGAGGCAACAGAAATTCTACATAATTCATGTCACATCCTCACCCCATAAACAGGGCAGTGCTGGAGAATAAAACTCCAGTGCAGTGCAGGGTACACAGGACTTGTATTGTACAATTTCACAGAAGCACCACATTGACTGAAAAGGCCTTACCGTTAATGACGAGAGACTTGGGCACTAAAATTTCTACAGGGAACCATCTCACACGCGCTCATACTCCCAAACTTAATATTCAAGAATACAGTAGGCTCCTAACTGATGTCTAATGAGACATATTATTATTATATTATAATATAATGTTATCTAATATTATAATATTATTCAAATTAATCTTTCTAAGCACAAATATTAAATTAACTAAAAATATTTGGGAAACTAAGGATATAGAAACATGGCATTTTTTTCACTCTTTCTTCCCACCCTTAAGAGAATAGTTGGCAAGATATGACAACTTTTCTTAGCTATAAATGCATATTACACCACTGGCTGAGAAATAATTGGATATTTTCAGTGAGTTTCTGCAGCTGTGAGGCAGGAGCTCAACTATTATTATAATTTGGCATCTTAAAATAAACTTCATGTTATACACACACACACACACAAGTACACACACACACACACACACATACGTAATTGTAAATAGACTCAATTAATTATTAAAGTGTGCCCTAAATTGTCTACTCAGATGTGATTTAACCCTTGATCACAATATGAAGAGATGAAATTTTGCTCTGCATTAAATACATGTAAAATCTGTTTCTAATGATAACACACATGTATTAGTGTTTTTGTTTTATTATGCTCAGTTGAATAGGGAATACCCATTCAAGTTTGTAATATATGTTAAGCATATATCCTTGCCCACCTGTTTCCCCCTTTCCCAATTTCTTTCTCCCATTAGACCCCGAGATTGCTTCACTTCTACATTAATTTCATCCTGAAGAGACAGGTTTTTATGCATCTATATGAAATCCTGGACCCACAAATAAGAACAAGCACTTGATATTTGTCTTCTTGAGGCTGACTTAAATCATTTAATATGATGACCTCCAGTTTTTGCCATTCTCCTGAAATCAACACAATTTACAATTTTTTGAAGCTACAAAAAGTTGAAGCTGGGAAAAGGTGGTGTGCACCTTAAATCTTAGCACTTGCCAGAGACAGAGGCAGAGGGAAGCAGAGGCAGAGGCAGAGGCAGAGGCAGAGGCAGAGGCAGAGGCAGAGGCAGAGGCAGAGGCAGAGGCAGAGGCAGAGGCAGAGGCAGAGGCAGAGGCAGAGGCAGAGGCAGAGGCAGAGGCAGAGGCAGGCAGATCTCTGAGATTAAGGCCAGTCCGTTCTACAGATCAAGTTCCCAGTCAGTCAGGATTATAAAGAGAAACTCTGTCCTGAAGAACCAAACCAGACCAACCAACTAGCCAAGCAAACAAACCAAACCAACCAACCAAACAACCAAACAACCACCCAAACAAACAAACACCAAAGTCCAGATGTGTATAAGAACCACATTTATTTTTTTAGCTAATTCACTATTGTTGGACACCTAGGGTGTCCATGACTCATATAATTATGGATGTTGCTGTTATCACATTGATAGGCTGGTATCTCATAGTATATTGTCTTGGAGTCCTTTGGAGAAATACACAGAAATGGTAGATTTGAGTTGCATTATAAGTTTATTTTCAAATTTTTGAAGACCTTTCATACTGATTTCCAAAGAGGCTGAACTAGTTGGCATTCCCACCAGCAGTGTGTAAAGTTCCCTGTTATTTACATCTTCATCTGCGTTTCTTGTTTTCTTTATCATAGCCATTCTGATAGGTAAGAGGGAACCTCAATTGTACTGGCTGGTTTTTGGTGTCAACTTGACACAGCTGGAGTTATCACAGAGAAAGGAGCCTCCCTTAAGGAAATGCCTCCACAAGATACAGCTATAAGGCATTTTCTCAATTAGTGATTAAAGGTAGGAGGCCCATTGTGGGTGGTGCCATCCTTCTACTGGCAGTCTTGGGTTCTATGAGAAAGCAAGCTAAGCAAGCCAGGGGAAACAAGCCAGTAAGTAACATCCCTCAATGGCCTCTGCATCAGCTCAAACTTCCTGACCTGTGTGAGTTCCAGTTCTGACTTCCACTGGTGATGAACAGCAATGTGGATGAATAAACCCTTTCCTCCCCCAACCAGCTTCTTGGTCATGATGTTTTGTGCATGAATAGAAACCCTGACTAAGACATCAGTGTAGTTCTAATTAACACCCTGCTGCTGATTAGTGAATACTTTCACATGTTTACTAGTCATTTGTCTTTCATCTTTTAAAGATGGCTCATTTATTGACTGGGTTGTTTGATTTGTTGCTATTTAGGTTTCTTTTGTTGTTGTTGTTTGTATATTCTAGATACAAATCCCCAGTGAGGTATACAAAAGGAAATATTTTTCCCATTCTATGGGCTATTTATTCATCTGATAGTTTCTTTTACTGTGTAGAAGCTTTTTAATTTCATGAGGTCCCATTTTCAATTGTTGGCTTTATTTCTTGTTACCAGAGTCCTTTTCAGAAAGGCATTACAGAGACATTTATTTTGAACTGCATTCACTACTTTTTCAACTATTGATTTCAGAGGTTTGGGGTATTATGTTAAGTCTTTGGTCCATTTGGAGTTGGCTTTCATCCAGGGTGAGAAATAGGGTTATAAGTTGATTATTCTATTTGGGAACTGCATTTTGTCAGTCAGCACTATTCATTGAAGAGGCTGCTTTCCCTGTAATGTATATTTTTGGCATCTCTGTCAAAAAACCCATTGGCAGAATGGTATGGGTTCATATCTGGGTCCTCTATTCTAGTCCACTGGTCTCTAGGTCTGGTTTTGTGCTGCTGCCACGCTGTTTTATTTAATTAAAAAAAAACTTGTTATTGATTCTTTGTGAGTTTTACATCATGCACCCACTCATCTCCCTGTCCCCTCATATCTGCCCTTCGCCCTTATAACCTCTCTCTCAGGATAATACACACCACCAACACTAATAACAACAACATCAACAAAAACAAAGCATCTATAAAACATCCCATCATGGAAACTGCAGTATGTCACAGTTTGTCCTTCAGTATATCTCTCTGCCTACACATCGTCACTTGTAAATATTCATTGCAACAAATTATTGGGTCTGGTTCAAGTTCTTTGGCTTCTGTGACAACATAAATATTAGATCCTCATTGGACCACCCAGTCATCCTGTTGTTGCCCTGTGTCATGCAGATCCTGATGCTTAAGGACAGCAGGACTGGCCTTTTTAAGCATCACCATGGTTGGCAGATGATATAGACTTTGGGATGGGACAATTCAGAGTTCTGGATCTGGGTCTGGGTGGCAGTTGAGCAGGTCAGCTAGCCAGCTCACCCAAGTCTGCCATCACTTGGCAGGGAGGCAGAGCCAGTTCTCCTACTCTCCTGCCCATAGGGCTGGCTCACCTGTCCCCCAGTTCTAGCTCCACTGTGCTGCTTGGTCGAGGTTCAGGGCCCATTCTCCCAAGTGCTGCAGCCTGTAAGTGGCTGGGCCAACTCTACCACTCTCACACCGTCAGGGTAGGCTCACCAATGCCATCAGGGCCAGTTACTCTGTATTTCTCAGGCAGTGCAGGGCCTGCTCCCCCTAGTGCTACACCAAGTGAGGAGTCAGGAGGAGCTCTTCAGCTCTCCTGACCCCAGTCAGCTCTCCCTACTGCCTCAGGCGATGAAGGGCAAGGGATGCATGCAATGCATTGCCTTCACAGCAGAACTCATTCTCCCTCTATCTCTCCCTCTCCCTTTCCCTCCCCCCTTCCTCCCCCTCTCTCTCCCTCTCCCTCCCTTCCCCTTCATCCCCCTCCCTTGATCCCACTCCCTCTCCTTCTCCCTCCCTCCCCCTCTCTCTCTCTGCTGGCTCACCTGTGCTGCCCACCCAAGGTCAGCTCTGCTGTGCTGTCTAAGTGAGACTCAGGGCCTGCCCTCCCAAGTACTGCAGCTGATAAGGGTCAGGGCTAGCTCTCCTGAGCTCATGACCCTGTGGGCGGCTTTCCTGACTGCCAGATGTAAGGAAGGACAGGGGCAGGCATCACCCCTGCTTCAGTGCCACGGCAGATAAGAGGCAGGGTCAGCCCACCCTTTGGGCTGACTCACTCACACCCCTACCACCGGAACTGTGCTGCCTGGGTTAGATGCAGGACCTGTTCACTCAAGTGCTTCCAGTGGTCAAAGATGGGGCTAGCTCTCCAGAATGCTGCAGCTAGTGAGATGGGGCGGGGGGGGGGGGGGGCAGTTCTATCCAGTCCCTGGACAATCCACGTGGCCCCGTGTGGCTGTCCTCACTAGGTACATACCCATGTTCTCTAGTGGTAATATGAGCCAGTGATATTGACATCAATCTCTTTCACTTCCTAGCCACAGACTAAGGCATAGCCCTCAGTGGCAGGGCTAGTCAACCATGACAGGCTCCGCCCTCGGGTCTCCCGTTCCATCTCTTTTCATAAAGTTCAAGCTGCTTCACTTCTTCTCTCCCATCTGACTTCCACATATTAGCATATTGTGATGGCTCCCACTGCAGGTTGGCCAAGCAGCTAGCAGGCCCCGGTTTGACATCCTCCATCTGTGCTGTGCAAGTGTGTGTCTATGTGTTGCAGGGAATGTCTGAGGGTAACATGGCAGCTGTCTGCAGGTCTCTGCCTATCTTCCCCTTCCTGCACTGCACTGCCTGGATTTGATTTGAGTTGAGTTGAGTTATTTTTGTAACTCTTAGACAGTTTGGGCTACCAAACCAGGTGTCAGGCTAAGTTGACCTATGTGCTCTGCTCCTGACTAACAGAAGAACACAACCATCAACAAGGTGTATTTTAGTCCATTGCTGGGGGGCGGGGTGATGCATACTATTTTGATTCTTACATTCTGCAGTTGAAGTCAGATTTGGTAAGATATCCAGTAGGATATTTTTTAATTTTTTCTTTTATTTTTGAGATAATTTTGATATAATCATATCAATTCCCCCTTCCTTTTTCTCCTCCCACATCCTCCCATATATTCTTCCTTGGTTTCTTTTAAATTTATGGGCTTTTTATATAATATATAAATGTGTGTTTGTGTGTGTGTGGGTGTGGGTGGGTGTATGCAAACAAATATATTCCTAAAGACAATATTACTTCATCTGCATAATATTACTTTGGTGTATGCTTTTAGGGCTGACCATTTGATATTGGATAACCAGTTAGTGTGTTCTTCCCTGGGTAGGACTATTTCTCCCACTCTCAGCGTTCCTTAGTTGCCTGTAGTTCTTTGTTTAGGTATCATGCTTACTCATGTTATCCTTGTTCAGCTCATGTTTGGCCAACACGGTGGTGAGATTTCAGAGCAAACCAACTGATCCACTGGCCGTTAAAATCTTTCCACTACATCTTCCACAATGATTCCAGAGCTTTAGATTTGGGAGCTGTTTTGTAGGTATGTCCATAAGGACAGGGTAATACAACTCAGCAGTTTAATTGGTTGTGATCTTCTGTAATGATCTCTATTGCAAAAATAACTTGCCTTGATGAAGGGTGAAAACTATGCTTATCTATTTGTATATGGATAGATATTTAGAAAATGGTTAGGAATTTTGTTGGTTTAGTAAAGTGGTGGTTTTAAGTTCTTCTCATAAATCCATGACTTTCTTACCCCTGGGCAGTTAGCTAGGTTTCCAGTCCTAGTTATGATTTTCCTCTTGTTGAGTTGGCCTTATGTCCAATTATAGACCTGTTGGTTACGGTCAAGTTATGTGTGCTATGGTTGTACTCTTGGTGTTATCCTGCCCTCCTGGTCATTGTTATGGCTCCTGGCTCTGCAGCTGTGCCAGACTATTGGTTGCTTCCATGTCTTGGCATCTTGCGTAGCACATTTGGCACCAAAAATCTAGTTCTTAAGAGGGAGGAGGCTTTTATGTCAGATCCAGATCAAGTTATTTGGGTCCAGTGTCAGAAACTTGTAGTGGTTTCAGTGATTTATGCTCTACCTTTGGGAAGCAACAGCCTATAGTGTGCCAGTTGTCCCTTGGACAACCCTGACCAAGAACTAGAAAGAGGGCTTCTCATGGTTAGTGTTGGGATTATTGCCAGATGTTTTATGGATGTTTTGGGAGAGAATTTTTATATCTGAAATAGGATATTTTCATTTAAAATAAACATATTTACATGTTTTATAGGTATTTTTAGGTTTTTAGATAGCTAATTGCCTTATTCTTTATGACTTTTCTGAGACATTCTTACAGGTATTCTACCCCTCCTGGCTTCTTCTTCTGTATTTATCTCCATCCCCACTTCTTAACTAAAGATTACTATGTTTTTAATTTTCCACTTCAGCTCACTTGTATCCCAGTATTCCCATCTCTATTGCTTCCTGTACCTCGTTGTTACAATGGTCCCTTTTTATTCTTCTGGTTTCTGTAGTTACTCCAAGTTATACGCTAGTTCCTGAAGATTCAGAGCTAGGGCCATAGATTGGAGGAAAAATGAGATGCTTGTCTTTCTGGGTGTGAATTTTTTCTAACTCCATCTTTTTACCTGCAATGTTTATTGTTTTATTTTTCTTTACATCTTAGTAGTATTCCATAGTGTATATATGCCACATTCTCAATATCCATTCATCAGTTAAAGGATATTAAATTGTTTTCCCACTATTGTAAATAGAGTAGTAATGAACACAGCTCAGGAAATATCTGTGTAGTAATAGGTTGAATCCTTTGGCCATATAACAAGTAGTGGAATAGATCTTGTAGGTTTGTTTTTAGATTTTTGAGAACACTTCATACCCATTTCTGAAGTGGCTGGACCAATTTGTTATCCAGGCAATGATGAATGAGAATTCTTTTTCCTTGAGTTCCTCTCCAGTATTTGTTGCAGTTTACTTTATTGATATTTGTCTTTCTGACTATAGTAAGATAAAATCTTGAGGATGTTTTGATTTTAGTTTCCCTATTTTCTAATGCTGATGAATTCATTTTGAGATATTTCTTGGCCTTTTTTATTTCTTCTTTTGATAACTCTGTTCAGATCCCAATCCCATTTTGAATGGGTCATTTGTTTTGTTGATATTGACTTTTTTATTTCCTTAAATATTCTGGATATTAATCCACTGCTGTATTTATAGCTGGGAAAGATTTGCTTCCATTCTGGAGGCTACCTCTCCACTGAACTTAGCTTTTGGCTCTTCAGATACTTTTTAGCTTTAGGAGATGCCAAACAATGACATGTTTAACTTCATCCTTTATGTTACTGTAACATTTTCCTTAACATTGGAAGTTTTGGAGTTGGCTTTGGCAATTTTAAAGTGTATTTTTATAATTGCTTTAGTCTGATCATAGAATAACTTCCTCCTTTTTCATAGTGGCACCCAATATGTAAATTACTGCTATTCACTAAGAAGACAAAATAGAAGTGGAAGAACTATCTTTGTCAATAGATATGTAAACTGCAGTGGCAAACTGCAATAAAGATAACATTATTTTTGAAAGAATAGGAACCTCTCAACTATTACTTTCAAAGGTACTGAAATGGATCGAATTCCAGATGTCAGACTGAAAGTTAAAAATAAAAACTGTTAAATTGAAAAAAGTTAAATTTAATTTTAAATTAAAAATTTAAAACTGATCAATGGCATCAGATAGACAAAAAGGCAGGCTAATAACACATGGGAAAATTCAGGAGATGAAAAAGAAAGCAAGCAACAAAGATGAGAAAAACAATGATATGGAAAGGAAATTCAATAGGGAAATTTGGGAGGGAGGGAACCAAAGAGAAATTTTGAAAATGAAAACATCAGTGAATCAGACAAAAAACCAAAAAAACAAAACAAAACAAAAAAAACCAACAACAACAAAAAAACCCCAACCCACTTAGAATCCATTGTGGCAAACAATACCGAATACAAGACAGAATATAGGGGGTTGAAAGAAAAGATACTAAAATACTACATACAAATATCAACAGTGAAAAAAGTAATCAAGAATATAAATTCCAAGATCTATGAGACATGATAAAGAAACCAACCAAATGATTCATCTTGTAGAAGAGAAAATTAAAAAAAAACTACAAACATAGAACAATTTATTTATGATATTGAAGCTCAACATTTCTTAAATTTAGAGAAATGTGAATGGTCATCCTATGACAAAACATCCCGAACAACAGTAGACGTGACCAAAGAAAAACTTCCCCAGGACACACAAGACTCAAGAGTCAAATCATATGAGAAAGAAAGAATATTCTCTGCTGTAAGAGAAAAAAGCTAATTTGCTTCCTAAGGCAAACACATCAGAATAACATCAGACTTCACAACAGCAACCGTAGAAGTAAGGAAGGCATTAAAGGATAGATCTAAAACACTGAAAATGCGTGTCATCAAAATTTTTCCATCCAGTAAAGTTGTTTTAAAATTGACAGAGAAATTTTTATGAGCACCATAAACTAAAGCAATTCGTAACCAATAAGCCAACACTTCAAAGGATATCTAACAGAATCCTAAGCACAGCTGAGGAAGAATGAAAATTCAGGTCACAATAACACAGGGAAGAATAAATTTCATAATAGGATTATATGAACAAAACCTGTGAAAGAATTAATTGTGTACAATATGGAAAGAGAGGAAGCCACTTACGTGACTAGGGGAATAGAAACGAGTCAGCAAATGTTGCCCTATAGCTCTCCAATTTAAAAACACATATGAGTTGATTAGCTACAAAATAAAATATCCAACTGTCAGTTGTGAATAAGACAGAAACAAGAAAATCCATATAGTTACTGAGGTCAAGAGGAGGCAAACAATTATACAGTCATGGCTGCTCTGCTCTCAAGTATACCTCGAAGGCAACCTGGAAAAGATGAATAAAGGGAACAATCTATCAGACCTATAGTAATTATAAACAGTTATACACTGCATCTGGAGCTTCCTAATTCATTACAGAAACACTAGTAGATATGAAGGGATAGGTATGTCCTCATAAAATAGCACTAGGTGACTTCAATACAGCACTGCCACCAATAAGCAGACAGAAAATGAACAAAGACTTTACGGAGTTCAGGTGCACCATAGATCAAATGGACTGGACAGAATTATACAAAGCACTGCATCCAATAGATGCAGAATGCACATTCTCCTTAGTCATCCATTGGACTTTCTCTTAAACAGATCACATCACAGGCCATGAAGCAAGTCTTAACACACAAAAGGATCAAAATAATTACTTCTATCTTAGTAGATTATAGTGGAATATAACTACAAGTGGAACTACAAAAAGACATGGAGATCGAGTAATATTCTCTCAGATGATTATGGATCATTGATGAAATCAGGAAAAATTTAAATTTCCACAATCAATTTGAGAAGAAAGTACAAGTTACTGAAGTTAACAAGACACAGCAAAGGACACTCTAAGAGGAAATGTCAATGCTACATTTTTTTTACATAAAAAATTAGAGAACTACCAAATAAGTAACAGGCCATGTTAGAGGAGAAACAAACAAATGAAACAAACAAGAAACAGGTAAAGAAAAATAAAGATGTATATTAAAGAAATTAAGACTAAAATAATAACACAAACAATTTGTTCTTTGACAAAACAAACAGGATTGTCAAATCCCTGGCCAAAACAGACAAAAGAGAGAACCCAGATTTTTATAATTCCATTATGAAAATGGGTACCTTTTGACAAATGCTAATAAAATTAAGAGGCTCACAGACACAAACACATACTCACATATACATACATGTGAACACACACGCACATATGTGCACAAGCACACCAGGACTAGAAGGAACATAAATAAACCTACAGACGTACTAACACATTCAAACTGATACATACACAAACAGACATACATAAAAGTAGGGCCAGCATTCCATTAAATGGGCAAGCACTGAGAGCGCTTCCATCCGTATCTGGAATGGGATACGTGTATCCATTCTCTCTCTCCACTTATGTATATAGAGCTTGAAGTCTTAGAGAAATAGAGCAGCAGAAAATACAAAGGGCACAAAAAGGAAAGGAAGAAGTAAAATTCTCTCCATTGGATAAAGATATGATCCTGTTCTAAAAAGAGGTTCCAATCAAAACATGGTCTTTTTTAGAACTCATTTTTTTTTTGTTGTTGTTGTTTTATTTTTGGATTTGGTTTTTTTCAAGACAGGGTTTCTCTGTGTAGCCCTGGCTGTCCTAGAACTCACTCTGTAGACCAGGCTGGCCTCAAACTCAAAAATCTGCCTGCCTCTGCCTCCCACAGTGCTGGGATTACAGGCATGTGCCACCACCGCCCAGCTAGAACTCATTTTTCTATATTTTAAATTTTAATTGATTCTTTCTGAATCAATTATGCACCCCAATCCCACTCATTTCCCCATCTATCCATATCTGTCTTCTGTCCTTGCAACCTCCCCACCTAAAAACAAACAAAACAAAACAAACAAGTAAAAACCATCTTGCCATGGAAGCTGTGGTGTTTTAGGATGTGTCCTACATGGTACACCATGAAACACCATAGCCACACAAGGCTACTAGCATCAAGCTCTCCCTCACCATCTCCTTAGAGTGCACAAAGCATTTTTACTTCTCTTTCTCTCTAACCTCTCTATCATAGAGTTGATCGTCCTCATCATTGTGGCCCCTGAATGCACTGTCCCCACAATGACATCTTTTTTTTTTGAAAGGTAGGATAATTAAATGTCTTTCCAGCTGAAAGAGTCAAAAGGAAATAAACCCCTAGACAAAGTTAAGCACAGCACAGAAAAAAACTACTTCGACATGGAGTACTCCAGTCTCGTGGTTGTATCTTCACCATAACCAACTAGAGAGATTAGCAAATAGGCCAATGATGAGAAGCAAACACCTCAGGGCATGTCGAATCAGTTGTGGGTCTCTACTTTGCAGGTTCTGCTCTTCTTCCTCAGGTAGGATACAGGTCTGGGAGTCATAACAACTCACATGGTTGTCGATTTTCTCAAAGGAAGAAGGCACAGGCAACTTGCACTTGTGTTTGTTCCTAGCTTTACTAATCATCCATCAATAATGCAATTCACCATTTCCCAAGGAAAATAAACAGCAAGAGCCTGCACATCTCCAGCTCTGCCTATTCCCATAGTACACAAATGGCTCAGCCTCTCTTCCTCTTTCATCTCTCCACCACCTGCTTGCTCACTTCCTGTCATGCTGGGACAGGCAGGACCTGTGGCATTTCCCTTACACTTCCCCTACAATAGACGTTCTTACTCTTGATTAAGCACTCTCAGAAAAACACAAGGAAAACAATCAGCATGCAAAATGAGTAGTTTTGCTATATGCCATTAACAAACTTTCTGAGAAGGAAATCAGTAAAAATATCCAAAGGACAATAGCTCAATAAAATATACCCACTAGTAAGTCTGAAGAAGGAGGAGAAAGACCACTATGGTGACAACTTTCAATACTGAAGAAAGCACTCATGGAAGACAACAGAAGATGGAAAGGCCTCCTGTGCCTGTGGATTTGCAGGATAATAGTTCAAAAAGGACTACATGGCTAAACATGACCTATATATTCAAACCAAATCAAATTTCCACAATTGTCATCACAGATAAAGAAAAATATTTCATATATTCACATGGAAGCAAAAGAACTCTAAGTGGTCAGAATGGTTCCTAAGAAGGAAGAACAATGACAGAAGTTTTATAAGAACTCATTTCACGTTGTACCATAGTCACAGCATCAAAGTTAGCATGACAGCAGCACAAAACACATCTTTGGTACATTGATTCAATTCATACAATAGAATTGACACTCTTCTCCCAATTCACAGCTTCAGCCACCTTATGTAAAAAAAAAAAAGACATAAAAGAAAGGCAAACTTTTCAAGTGATGCTCAGAAGAATGGATATCCACATCTAGAATAACAAAATGAGATTCATATCTTTCACTTAGAAGAGGAGTTCAGTAACAAGCAGCAGTGAAGAAGACAGCTTTCATACTGGGGATATGAACATGCATTTGATGCAGAATTCATATTTAGAGCACAGAAAAAAATGGATCAGCAGAAATAAAAAGTCATCAGTCAATGAGAAAGTGATTTGAGCATGAAGTTGTAAAAAGCAATACTAATAGCTGACAAATATATGAAAAACAATTCACCACCTGCAGTTATCAACAAATCACAAATTTAAACCACACTGAGATTCTATCTCACCACAGACTGAGTGGTGAACATCCAGAAAACAAAATGCAATGAGTTATAGAAAAGATGGAGAGAGAGAGAGGAAACCTAAGAGAATGAAATAATGCTATGTTCAGGAAGAAAGGATGAAAATGGAGGGCGCCATAATAATTGAAACAAGCAGATTCAAAAAAGACAAATACTGCGTATTTTCTCTCATACTTGGTGTGTGTGTCTGTGTGTTTTTGTGTGTGTATGTGTGTGTATGTGTGTGTGTGTATGTGTATATGTGTGTGTGTGTGTGAGAGAGAGAGAGAGAGAGAGAGAGAGAGGAGGAGAGAGAGAGAGAGAGAGAGAGAGAGAGAGAGAGAGAGAGGAGAGGGAGAGAGAGAGATTCCAGTGATTTACAACCATTAATCATTTCTTGACTAGGTTGTGAGGCGGCTGTGGAAAGAGTCCAAGCAATTTCCTGTCTTGAGCTATAGTGCAAATCCACACTCAAAGCTCTGGCACACTCCACATCAGTCCCAGATGTGCTTTGGCCAGGTGCTAAGCATGGCAGCACCTGACAGCTGTACAAATTGCCAGGTCCATCAGGAGTCCTACAACCTCTATAACTTCCACCCCACTTGTCCTTCCAGCTCCAGCATGTCGATCCCATGTGTCCCAGTGCAGTCCTTTGTGATCTGTACCGTAGCCTTCTCTCCCAACTGTAGAGTTCTGCTTTTCATCTGCACGTATCTCTATGCCACATTCTATGCCAACAAGCAGTGCTCAAAATTATAAGAGATTATGCCATCTCTATTCTAGTTTACAGAATGGGGGACAATGGTCAAGTGAAGCCCAGCTTGGTAAGTCAGGATCATCCTCTTGCATCTGCACAGCCCTCAGCAGGACAGAGTAAGAGTGTCCATGATGTTTTTCACCATTTTAACTGTTTGATTTTTTTTTTTTTTGTGCTATGAGAATAAAAAGTAGACTTTTAGAATTTCAGGTGTCTAATACAAGGCTTAAACATTTGTTTCCTCACTTACTTTGCCACATGCTAAATAAACATATACATGAAGGTGTTACCTGAGGATACTGTATCAAGTGGGAAGAAATGTAATGCCTGTTGTTTTATGTTAGGTCGTGGCCAAGCAAATGTTGCAAGGTAAAATTACTTCTTGTCCAGAGATATCCAGGCTCATGCTGTCACACCCAAACTACAAAGTTTTGGATGTAAATATTTCATTTGGATTTTTCAGTGTTGCCACAAACAGGTAAGCTTCATTTGATAATCTTAGATGGGAGTCCAGGCATATGGTCTCTGAGAGCCAAGATGAGGGGAGGAAGGAGTGGGGCAGAATAGCAATGGCCAGCACTAATGAACAGGTATGAGCAGGACAAGCTTGTAATGATATGAACCTACTACAACATTCAGGCCAGTTTCAGTCTGATGAACATTCCTCTCCCCATCCCCAAGCATTCTGACTGCTGACCTCTACCCTGCTTCTTGTCTCTAGAATGCTATATGATGGGAATTAAGGAATGTCCCTTTAGGGTTTGGCTTCTTCCATGGAGTTATACATGTTCAAATTTTCACTCTATCTCCATAAGGCTTCATTGTTCACGTTTTCTTATTACTAAGTATCTTTTCACTATTTGGCTCTACCATGGTGTTTTACCCTCTCATCTTGGAAGGTCGGCTTGGTTACATCCTAGACTTAGCCTTTATGAACACAGATACCCAAAACAGTTGTGTTAAGCTCTTTGTAAGATGGTCTTCAATTGTTTTATAATCATGAAGGAGCTTAATTTGGGGGGCTTATAACAGTGTGCTTAGTTTGTTAAGGAACTGCCAGGCAGCCTTCAAGTAGATCAACCTTCTTCAATGTGCATGATCATGATCTTCACTGTGGATGAGGGGTTACTTTTCTTCCACACCCTCATTAGCATTTGGAGTGTCCAGTGTCCTGAGTTCTGGCTCCTCTGATGGGAGTATTGTCATAACATATAATAAGTGTTTTAAATAAACACTTAATTTAGAATAACTACCCATTCCTAGTAAAGTTTCAAAGATGGTAAGCAGAGTTCCCCAAGTTGCCTTTATCTTTCTCTTGATTATTGGATGTGGCCACAGTTTATCAATAAAATTAGTATGCTGTTCTTGGAACCCCCTTTCTCAATTCCACTTGTTCCTGGGTTTCCCCAGCATTCATTGTCTGTTCCTAAATCCTACCCAAGATCTTAGTGCATAATGTTTTGTTTTCCTCTACTATGTGGCATGTGTGATATCTTAATGTTGGGGATTGGTTCTAATTCTTTGAATTAATCCAGCCCACAAAATTGGGAATCTGCATATCCAAATGCTGAAGGTCCTTGTCTACAATTGGTTTTTGGTTGATCAATAAAGAGCCAATGGCCAATGACTGGACAGGTAGATTGAAGTAGGACCTTGAGATTTACACAGGTTAGGAACCAGAGGAGAGGAAGGAGAGGAGCATTGGCAGGTTTCCGGGGGTAGGGGTGGGGGAGATGGATCATTGTCAGAGCTATAAGAGGAACATCATCTGAAATGTAAGTGAGAAGGAATGTGGCCCCTGGGAGGTCTGCCCAGAAGCATCTTGGACAGCAAAGACTAGGGAGCCACCCAGAAGGAGCCAGGGCAACAAAGATAAAATATAGAATTAGAGGGCAGTAAGCCAGGATTACAGAAGGGAAATGTGTGCTAGCTGGAAGGAGGATTAGAACTGTCCAGCCTTTGAGAAAGCCAAGCATACAAAAAATTAACAGAGAGAGAGAGAGAGAAAGAGAGAGAGAGAGAGAGAGAGAGAGAGAGAGAGAGAGAGAGAGAGAGAGAGAGAGAGAGAGAGAGAGTTTCATTCATGAATCCAAAGAGCTACTGGGTGGGTAGTTAGGAGCACAACTCCTTGGAGCCAAAGCAGTGTAGCTAAACTCACCATTACAGATTTTTTTTTTTAATTTTTGATATGCCATGACTAGCTAAAAGGCTGAACACTCCTAAACCTTCTCCCTGATAGAAAACACTCCCTTCCCATACTCCTGAGACTCCTAAACCTTACCCTGCTACCCCAGACACAATCTTATATGGCTGCTTGAATTCTCTCCAGCAGCTCTTAAGTCCCATCCTTCTCCCTTGAGTCACACTGGCTATACCTTAAGAGTCATGAGGGACACAGATCAAGCATCCTTCAACTTGGTTTTGTTCAGAAGTTTTGCAATGATGAAACTGGGGCCAGGGGTGTCTGCAGAGGCCTACACAGAGGAACAATAATGTTGCATCATCTCAGGTTTAGTGATGAAAGGTAACATCTATCAGGGTATTCCAACAGCTTTATGATAATGTCTCCTTCTTCTATTCTGCTATGTAGAAGAAGATTGCAAAGTCCAACATATACTCCGGTGGGAATGCTTGCAAGTTCCAGCAAGCAGAATCTACCAAAAGCATGTTGAATTTTACTACGCGAATAGTTTTCTCTCTCGTGTATTGCTCAGGTGCCTAACCATTTAGCATCGTCTGGTCTTAAATATATTTTATTATTAGGTACAAAATTCAATGTTTTGGTATGTTGTTCCAACTGTTAAGCCATTTAGAGCTGTTCCCATTGGCTCCTGGAAGCTTTCCCATGCTTTTAAACCTAAAGGATGTTTAGGTTTAAAAGTATTTCTCACGTCTTAGGACTGTAAGATGCATCAGGATATTCCTGTACTTCACCATTACTGTCCTAGAATCAACTATTTCTCTAGGGTATCTTGGTTTGTTTCATTAGAAAATGGTATTTTGAAGTCAAGATCAGGACTTCATGGATGCTCATTGCTGCTGACTGTCGTGGATAGCCCTGGTGCTGTTTGTATTTTGATGCTATTTCAGTTTCCCCAAGAAGGGCCACCTGGGAGGAGGAGTGAATCAAGTACCCAGGACTTCATGTGACCAATCTAATGAATAAAGAAACTGATCACTGGGCGGTCAGGGGTTCCTGGTTGAACAAGGAGATGGAGAGAGAGAGAGGAGAGGAAAAGAAGCTGGAGGATGGGAGATGGGGGTGAAGCTGTAGATAGCAGAGATCCCATTTCAGGTGGCAGATCTTTTTGGATTTAACTTAGGATGTTCGTTGTTGTACCCAGTGATTGAGTTACCCTTGATCCTGAGCTAAGTTTGTGTGGTGTTTTCCTTCATGTAACAGCTTGGCTGGGTTTCAGAGAGAAAAGGTACCAGGGCGGGGCCCCCTAGTCAGCCACAGGAAATTGGAAGTGTGGGGCTTATGTGGCAGTGACCCACCATGACAGCTTAGCAAGCTGGGTAAAGAGATCTCAGAGCTCTGAGTCAGAGAGTCTCCACAAGATGAGAACAGGCTGGCTGGCCACCCTTGCCAGCAATAATGTGGATTTTTTTTTTTTTTAATATTTCAGGCTACAGCTGGGTGATATGCTTCAAAGAAATCTTAGTAGACACAGAAGGTGTCTCCAGCATTCTTGGTCACAGAAAGAAATCTACGGAGAATCTATAAACATTCTAAACGTGTAACTTAATTAAATCTTAACACTAAAAGAAAAAACATTAAATATCAAATATCTGTATGAATCTAGCAGACACTAAATAAAATCATGTTATTTTTCTGCTCTTCTAGAAATGGATTTTGGATTCTTGCCAATGCTTTGGTGATATAGACAGTACAAAGAAAACTGTAAAAGTGTGTTGTTGGAAGAAAAAACCAAAAGGCTTTACTTTTATACATGTCTAAAAACAGAACTGTTTGAGCATAATAGATGCACACCATTATTTTTGCAAACATTCCCATTTTCAGTATTTAGAAATTCTCAATAATGGGCAGTTTAACAAAGCATTGTACAGACCTTTAAACTGTCACCCATCCAAGGTACTTATCATGCCTTCTCATTCTGGTGTGCATTTAGAATTGCTCTAAAGTAACAGATGAATACAAGCAGCTATTGGATCTATACTCAGTTTCATGAGCATAGAGGTATTCCCTTACATATTTATTTTTCTGCATGCTTCAAATTTTCATCAATTAAACACTGATTGTTTTCTATTTCACATGAAAAATAACATCTTACGATTATGTACCAAACAATTCATACATGTGGCGCTTTTTCTTTCTTTCTTTTTTGCCCATTTGTATTTATTTGGTCAGCTAAGTCTCTGGGTTGCCTAAAGCTTCCCATTTCCCTCTACAACTTCTTTCTTTTGCATTGGATATTTTCTTTGTTTACATTTCAAACGTTATCCTCTCTCCAGGTCTCCCCTCCAGAAACCCCCATCCCATCCCACCTCCCCTTGCCTCCATGCTGTGCTTCCTCATCCACCCACTCACACCTTCTGGCCCTGGAATTACCCTACACTGGGGAATCAAACCCCCCACAGGATCAAGGGCCACCCCTCTCCCTGGTGTCCAACAAGGCCATTCTCTGCCACATATGTGTCGGAGACATAGGTCCTTCCATGTGTACTCTTTGGTTGGTGGTTCAGTGTCTGGGAGCTCCAGGTGATTTGGCCAGTTGACACTGTAGCTCCCACACATATGAATACAATCACGTTGTCTCTTCAATTCTGTTTTGCTACCAGTACCATACTTGCTCCTTTGGTCTAAATGTGTCTTAGCTATTCAGCACTGTTTTGATGTGGCCCAAACTCTTGATTTCCCATAATGCATCAGTGAGAGAGCACAGGACAAGGAATCAATCCATTTACATAATGAATGCTTATCCTTCATCTGGCTTATCAGAGACAAGCTAGAGAACAGAAGACATTCCTCAATTGGAGTCTGAAGAGGACTTTTATGGTAAGAACTACTGAGCTTTTATAATAGCTTGAATGAGAAGGGCACCCATAGGCTCATGGGTCCCTAGTTGGTAGACTCTTTTGGAAGGATTAGTAGGTGCGACCTTGTTGAAGGAGGTGTGTCACTGATGGTGGGTTTTGAGGCTTCAAAAGCCCTCCTGGGTCCAGTCTCATCCTCTCTATGACTGTTGACCATGGATCAGGGTGTAAGCTCTTAGATGCTGCCCCAGCACCATGCCTATAAGCTTGCTACCATGTTTCTTGCCATGTTGATTATTGACTAAACCTTCAAAACTGTAAGCAAGACTTAAATGCTTTCTTTTATAAATTTCTTTGCTTATAGTTTCTCACCACAGCATTAGAAAAGTAAGTAAGACACCATCAGTGCGGAATGAGGTAAGCATGTGCCCTGAGGGTTAGTGAGAGTGGGTTCAGAGGCAGATGCCTGTTCTGAACCCTTTTCATTTAGAAATGGACATGCTGGGCACCCAAGTCTAAGCCAGTCAATAACAATGTATCTCTGAATCTTCTTATGATTGACATGAGTAAAAGTCAAGAAACACCAGTATGCCAGTACCTTTCTTACCAAAATTCGTGTCAATGATCAAAGAATATTTAGCATCCAGAGAGCTCTAATGTGAAGCTTAGGCCAGGATTCTGAGCCGGAAGCATGGACCCAGATTGAGAGCTCAGTATGACATTTGGTTGAACCAATGTGTAGCTAGGAGACTAGTAAGTATTCCAAGGGAAATAAGTAAAATTGGGTGATTGAAAGTCTTGCTGCTAACAGTCACAAGGGCAGTGCCAGGACAATGTCACAGACAAGTCCATCCCAGTGTGTGCTCTGAGTATTGCATAGGGCAGTTTGGCCAGGCCCAGCCAGCCAACTTTTCAAGAAGCCGTTGCAAAGCACAGGTCTTCCTAGACAAGAAAACCAAATAGCAAGCATTGAGCCTACTTTGTTGCCATCTGGTTTCAGATTGTTCTGCAGAGGGTGACTTTCAATCAGAGGATTGCACCTTGGGAGGAAATGGATGTTTTTGCTGCAGGTGCTTGAGATTTTCTTTTTGGTCTGGTTTTCAGCTGATTACCTTGGTACATTTAATTTTTAAAATCACTTTTTTTATTTATCCTCACTGGAATTCACAGGTGTTCTTGGATTATTGATTTTATGTCTTTTGTGAATTTCTAATTTTTCTCCACTTTTATTGTTCCTTTTGTCTTATTTTTTTCTGCTTCATATATACAATCCACATCTATATTTGTGTGTGTGTGTGTATATCTATATCTATCTATATCTATATATATACTCTATATATGTAAATACATACATATACATGCATATATTCCCAAATACACACATACATAATGTGTGTGTGCTGTTTGTATATACATACATTCCATTGCCTTTAGGTCTATTCTTTTCCACTCTTTAACTACCAGCATTATATTTCAGCAATACATTTCAGAATTGTATTTCATTCTTCTAATTCACTAAATTTCCCATCAGAGTACTTAAATTTCAGTTGTGATCATTCTTCACAATTTACTGTTGCATCCATGTTCATTATTCACATTATATTCTGTATCTTGTCGTTCCATTATTTGACCACTGCAGGCACAGCATCTGGCACTGCTACAAACAGCTGCATTTATCTAGATGCTCGGTGAATCTATTTGTATTTTCTGTGTTTCTCTTTTCTAATTCCTAAGGGGGGGTGAGGTTATTATTTCATTCATTCTGTGTTTGTTCATTTTCTGTTGACCCTTGATACTAACTATAAAAATCTACAGTCATTTCAGAGCTAAACAACAATATACTGAGAAGGATTTGCCTTGAGTTGTGAGTCATAGGAGCCCAGCAATCTGGGATCTACTTATTTGATTGTAGAACTGACATCGTTTGCTACTGGGATCCAGGTGCTAAATAGAGGACAGTCTTGGGCTGACATCTCTTGTGCTATAGATTTATCTCATCCTTCGAGGTGTAGGACTGTCAAGACAAGTTAAGCCTTATACTTCTCAGATGCTTCAACAAAACTGCTAATGTAGAAAATTGTGCTCATTCACTAATGCCTTTCTGAAAGTTTTCTTCCCATGAATCTGGTCACTGAAAATTTCGATATATACACATGTAGCTTAAATGAAGTTATACAACATAAAGTGATGGTACTTCTATGAGTCATAAAGCATTTATAAACCATTTAAAATTTGTACCTGTTTTGCAAATTTAATTTTATCTCTTACTTATTCACTTTACATCTGCTCACTGCCCTCATCCTGGTCACCCCTCCCATAGTCCTCCCCTATCCCCTCCTCCCCTTCTCCTCTGAGTAGGTAGAGACCCTCCTGCATATCCCCCACCCTGGTACTTCAGATCTCTGCAAGGCTAAGTGCTTCCTCTCCCACTGAGTCCAAATAAGGCAGCCCAGCTAGAAGAGCATATCCCATGGACAGGCAGCAGCTTTTGGGATAGCCCCCACTTCAGTTATTGGAGACCCACATGAAAATTAAGTTACACATCTGCTACTTATGTATCTGTAGACATTTGTTATCTTTTGTGGCATTATAAGTTCAAAAAACCCAAACAAACCTTAATTTATCCAATTTTCCTCTTAGTTTTTTCCACAGAATTATCATTTTTGTTGTTGAAGAAGATCTCAAACTTATATCTTCCTGCCTCTGGTCCTGCAGTTGAGGCTATAGTCATGGCCTGGGCTTTGTAGATTATTAGGTTTTGTAAATAGATTGAGAGAGAAAAATCATCTCTGGTCTTCTCAGTTTAATACTGAGCACTTAAACTCATGCATGGAATTCCTTCATTGCACATTTCTTCTTTTTTTTCTTCTGAATCATTGCCTTTATGTGTTTACTGTTTAAAATTAAACACCCCATAATGAGGTCACCAAATATCTCTTTCAAAGCATGCTAGTTGTTAAGGGCTATAACAAAGTGTTTATGTTAAAGTAATATCAGCCTTCATTTCAGGGAATGTTTTACAATTGGTTGAGATGCATGGTTGCTTCTTTAGGTTTAATGGATGTTCATATTTATTATGCAAATAATGAATGCCAACACAAAATCTCCATTAGCTGCAGTTTTACTTTTCTGCACTTTGAGTTACTTATATCAACCTCAGGCTGAAAATACTGAAGACCACATCCCATAAATGAACACCTCATTTGTTTTATATTGTGAGTAGGTCTGAGGGTATTATGGAATCTCATGACATCTGACTCCATATGGCCTTTTAGCTTCTGGGAAAATCAGAACAGATCTAAGGGAGTGAACGGCTACTACACTTCACTCAACAGCTAGTTAATGGACCACTCAAAGAATGTAATAATTCTTGAGTCCAAGGAAATAGCATAAGACTTTACAGGATACTTAGACTTTAACACACATAAAAAGGCCATCACTAAATAATGAAGGATTTCATTTTGGGTGTGTGTATTTTATTATAACTTAGTGAATCCAAGAACTTTATTTTTGATGTTGTTCATTTCAAAACAAATAAGATACCTATTGCAAGGCCACAATTTCAAGTTTGATAAATAATCTGTATGTTTATAGCACTCAGAGTAAAACTTGATTGTATCTTCTAAAAATTACAAAGCAACCCATAAAGATTTGTTGTCAGTGACTCATTTTAATGACTGGGCTGCCAAAAGTTTTATTATCTGATCATAATTAGTAGCTGAAAAGTTATAGTATGTACATGAATGAAAACAAAAATTAAGCCAAGCATGGTGGCACATGCCTTTAATTCCAATGCTAGGGAGCAGAGACCAGCGGATCTCTCTGAGCTCCAGACCAGTTGTTCTACACATTGCATTCTAGGACAGGCAGAGTTACATAGTGAGAGCCAGTCTTAAAAAAAAAAAAAAAAAGAAAAAGCAAAACAAAAACATTTCCCCCTCTAGGATGTTAACTAGCAGAGGACCATTGATGGGATGGGACAAGAAAGATCTTAAGGGAGGGGGAAAGCAGAACACAGGCAATGTGAAGAGGATAAGGCAATTAGTAGTGAGGAGAGTTAGGTGAGAAGAGGGATGGAAGAGGTGGGGTGGTAGAGCAGAGCAGGGAGTAGAGGGAAGAAAAACCAACACTAAGGACATCTGGAAAAGGCATGTGGAAATCTACTATGTTATAAGGAGCCTATATGGTTTTTTTTTTTTTCATTTAAATCATTTTAATCGAAGTTACCCTACACAGGAAATAATGCTTCTCCTCCACGAAGATATATGTTAGCACGTGAAAGCAGTATCTTCAGAGCTCATGTGGAGGTCCTAACAGGAGAGCCACCCGTACCACCTTGACTGAGGGAAGAATTCTGCAGACATACTTGATCATCCATTTTCCTTGCTGATCTACTTATAATAGTCAGAAATTAAGAACAATTTAGATACTCAAAAACTGATGAATGGATAATAAAAATCTAATAAACTTACAGGATGGAATAATATTCAGTGGTGAAAAAAGCACAACTATGATATTTTCAGGTAAATGTCTAGAGCTAGAAAATATCATCCTAGGCAAAGTAACCAAAAGACAAAATTTATATGTTTTTCTTTCATATGTAGCTTTTAAGCTTTTGATATCTGTGCTATAATCCAAATAACGACAGAGGCTAGATATTGAGTAGGGATATGAGGTAGAGGAGGATGTCCTACGGTAAAGGAAATAGAATATACAGCTATGGAGAGACAAGGAAGAGACTGGAGTGGAAGAAATAATTTGGGAGGATGATGGAAGAGAAAGGTAAAAGATGAAATTCTGGGAGAGTATTAACACTAAGAGAAATTTGAGAGGTCATGAAAAGCTACTGGTGTAGAAGCTTCCTAAAATATATACATATATAAAATAAATCTATATGAAGTTACCAAATAACAGGGGAGAGAATGCTTCATCTAGATATCTTTGTCTCCAAGTGAAACTCCCAGTACCAGGAATGGGTTACATTTAGTAGAATCATTGGCCAAAAATTCACAAACATTTTAGGCTATTGTCTAGAGTATTGGTTACTTCCCACAAAATGACTGTAAGATGATATTGTTGAAGACAATACTCGCATACCTCACTGAACATGGACAAGTTGTATTGGCAAGTAGGTTTCACCCCTACCAAGTAGTGTTCAAGATACTAAATAATACCTTGCATTTTACCAGCTTTATCAAACCCAGCTTCAAACCCTATAATCTACATCTGTGACCAGCCTGCAAGATATGCTGGTTCAATCTTGGCACAAACATTATGGCAGTAACCAACAACTCCTACTTGGATTTAAGGTCCACTTCATGAGATGAAACTCATACTTAACACTGGCCAGGTGGCCATAAAACTGAGACTGGCTAGGTCATGGGCCTAGAAGAAAACCAAATACTATTGGTCTGCTAAAGGAACACAACAATAAAATGAATCCTAATAGCATTCTGATATGTCCAGTATATCACTCAGTGAGTCAGTGTCTCACTCAGCTATAGTCAGGGAAGCTTCCTTTTTCAGTAGATGGGAACTAACACAGAGACACACAACTAGACTGTATATATAAAGTGAAAGACTTCGTAACACTCAGTTCTAAATGGAAATCTTCTTCAAATCCCTTTCCTTGGGGTTCTGGGAGCTATGTAGAAGAGGGAGCTGAATGAATGAAAGGGCTAGAGGGATGGATGGCTCTAAGAAAATAGTATCTTCAAAACACAGCAGGACTAATAATATACATATGAACTCCAAGAGATTGGGGCAGCTTACAGGGCCTGAGAAAGTTAAAGCCAGATAAGGTTCAAGGGTCCTTATCACTAACCAACAAACTATCTGCAATTAACATTCACTTGCAAAGGATAAATTAATTTTCTCTAGTGGAGTCTCACTTGGTATTCTAATCACACTTATAGACAGGCCCCATGTCCAGCAGTAGACAGCCAACACAAAATGTACTCAATGATAATGTTATAGACTTTTTGTCTCTTATTGCTTTGCGTTTTTTTTGTTGTTGTTGTTTTAATCTTACTAGTGTTTTGTTTGAACACTAGTTTTGTTTGTTAGTTTCTGATTTAGTGTGTTTTTTTATTTTTATTCCTAATTTGGTTTGTTTTTGTTTGCCAGTTTATTTGATTTCTAAAGAGAAAGAGAAAGGGCCTAGAGTTGGGTGGGTAGGGAGGTGGGGAAGGTCTGAAAGGAGTTGGGGAGGGAAAAACATGATTAGAATTTATGGTACAAATATTTTTCAGTGAAACAAAAAGAAAGCGTAGTGTCAAGTATATGATACTACCCCTTGGCATGTCAGTCACAGTCTCCCGGAGCCTTACCTAGCTGTTGTTGTTCTTTGTTGCCAAGCAGAAGTCAGTGGTAAGGCCCTATTAGTGGAGATACCAGTCACTTTGGTTATAGTATATGAATCAAATTGATTCTGATCAAGAAGCTTCCTTCCAGCTCATTAGAGTTCATAGTACTGGAAGGTTGTATGTGAGTTGCTGAACAGAAAATTCATCAATAATCTTACCTAGTTATGAACACTGTGAACTGCAGTAATGATCGGCATGTGGCTAAATATACTATGGTGCAATAATGGGTAACTCTTACAGAGTTAAATAACTACTTTTTAATTTGATTTATGACCTACTCTGCAGCAGATAATGTGTAGATAGCACTACAAATCTGAGAACCTTTGGTTGGGAAGCTCAGCAGCCCCACAAGTGAACCTACTGCAATTACTTTATTAATATGGATATAATATCTTAAACAACTGTCTAAATTTTATCTCTACTAATATATGACACATATATTAGTATAGTGCTCAGTCCTCATCAGAGGTTTATTTGTACAGTTACCATAAAACTCATAACTAATCAAAATGTATGGGTCAGTGGAGGGCTCAGCCATAAATGTGAAATCTATATCAAATCTCTCCTCAAGGTTCAGGGACCAAGGTGGAAGAGGGGTCAGAAATCTTTTAATAGGCAGAGCTAGAAAGACAAGTGTAAAACAATGTTTTCTTGATGTGAAATGACAAACAACTGAACTGGAACTGTGGTTGCTACACAATATCTGCACAAGGTCAAGCCAGTCAACATTCCAGCACAAAGCAGCAGAAGGCCACACATATCCACACCCATAAGTGAGGAGCCGTGGACAGTTAATAATTTAGGGAATCAAGTCTCTTTACTTTAAAGCACCCTACAGCTGTGGTACCTAGTAGACTGACTATCACATTAGATGGTTCCATATCCATGGACAACACATGCTGGATCCAATTAATTATCTAAAAGGGGTGATTCTTTAAAGGTTGAGGGAGGCAGAGAGGTGGGGGTAGAACTGAAAGGAATTAGAAGAAAGGGTTTGATAGTGAATGTGATCAAAATACATTGTATGCAATTCTTGAAAAACTCATAAAAATGTATTTTTAAAAAAAGAAAGTGGAGAAGAATCTTCTAGAAAAGGCCTCTAATAGAGGCAAAGAGGAGTCAAGAGGCTGGACACAGTGGAGTGGGTAGCATAATGGGATCAGTCTGGAATTCACAAGATAAGTCAGTGACTGCCCAAGAATCCAGACAGAACTTAGGAGCGCCGGCTTAGTTTCAAGTCGGTGGGTGGCATTGTTCAGTGTCACTTTCGGGGAGACTTCACCCATCCCTCTTGCATTCTCTCTGAGCAGGAGGCTATCAGTAATCCATCAATGACCAATGTTCATTTGAAGATCTTTATCTTTCCATTGGCTTCTCTGTCCATCAGTGATACCCTTAGATAAGCTCATGTCAAGCAGGATGTTACCTAAGGGTTGGGTTTATAAGCATCAGAGAGAGTGAGAAGACACCATGCTGCTATCCTTTCTGAGGAAAGAAAGATCTGCACAACCTGAAGTTCACCTCAGTAATAAAAATGATAAAAGCATTTTGTGAAATGTTGAAAAACAAGGAGAGAGTAAGATTTACTTTTGGACAAGGCACTTAATCCAACGATGAGCCTGTGAAGAGAAAGGGAAAAGAAAATAGAAAGTCTTCTTCTTGGGTATTAGTTTTTGTTGTTGTTGTTGTTGTTGCTGCTGTTGTTGTTGTTATTTTTGTTTTGTTTTGTTTTTAGCTGAGTTGGGCAGACACTATTTCTAGAAACACGGTGGCTCTCTGCTACAGACAGTGCAGAAATTCTGATTTTATCTAAGAGGACCTTTGGGATTCAAGACATCTCTTCTGAGTCTAGTACAGCTTCAGGACACCTGAATACTTACTATATAATTTTTGGAAACAGCACAAAATTCACATATCTTCACTTAGTGAATAAGAACAGCCTGACAGCTATGAATTATTTAAAATTCAAAGATCTGCCTCTTCTTTGTGGTTTAGCTCTAAAAGAATAAGTTAAGTGTTTTTCTAAAGAATCATTTTTAAAAGTAGCCAAGCATGAATGTCTAGTAATAAGGGGGAAAGGAACAAATTCATTGTTAATATAAAAAGAAAACATTAAATACTAGTGCCTTCATTAACAAGCAGGGAGGGGAGCATTTTAATTTTTTAAACACATTTTAAAGTTGAGGAATTAACCATTTCCTTAATAATTGTGAAGTGCTTAAACAAAAAGCTAAGTCAGTATAAATGTCTGACAGCTACTTAAAAAGCCTACATTGTAAAATCCCTAGATGAAGTCATTCATCATTCTAATGTAAATAAAGGTAAAAGGCATTGGAAAGTTTGGTGGCTAGTGTTAATTATCAAGCTGACAGAATCTAGAATCAGCTGGGTGATAGGCCTGGGGGGTGGTGGTGGCTGTGAGGGCTTTTGGTTGCTGAGGTAAGACCCACTTTTTGTTATTATTGTTGTTGTTGTTGTTGTGCCTCTGGGGGTGCCTGTGAGGGCTTTTGGTTCCTGAGGTAAGACTCACTTTCTATTATTATTGTTGTTGTTTTTCTTCTTATTATTATTATCAGTTATTTTTTAATTTTTATTATTACTAATTACTAGTTATTATTACTAATTATCTCATTTATTTACATCCCAAATGTTGCCCCACCTCCTGGTGCACTATCACAGAGTTCTTTCCCTCATTCCCCTCTTCTTCACCTCTGAGAAGGTGCTCCCCACTTCAGTGTATTCCTCTCACCCTGGGGAATCAAGTCTCTACAGGATTAGGCAAGTCCTCTCCCCCTGAGGCCAGACAAGGCAGCCCTCTGCTACATATGTGCAGGGGGCCTTGGACCAGTCCTTGTATGCTCTTTGGTTGGTGGCTCAGTCTCTGGGAGCTCCCAAGGGTCCAAGTTAGTTGACATTCTTGGCTTTCCTACAGGGTTGCCATCCTCTTCACCTCCTGCGATCCTTCCCCTAACTCTTCCATAGGGGTCCCTGACCCCTCTCCTGTGCTCAGCTGTGTCTGCATCTGTCTCAGTCAGCTGCTGGTAAAGCCTCTCTCAGGACAGCCATAGCAGGCTCCTTTCTGCAAGAACAACATAGCATCAGAAATAGTGTCAAGGATTGGCGCCCACCCATGGGATGAATCCCAAGTTGGGCCACTCCCTCACTGGTCAGCCATACCTTCAGGATCTGCTCCTCTTTTGTTCCTTCATTTCTTTTAGATAGGAACAATTTTGGGTTGAAAATTATATAGGTGGGTTATTATCCCCATCTCCCCTCTGGGGGTCCTGTTTAACTACTGAAGGTAGTCTCTTCAGGTTCCATATCCCTGCTGTTGGATATTTTGGCTAAGGTCAACCACACTGAGTCCTGGGAGCCTCCCCCAACCCCAGATCTGTGGAACTTTCTAAAGGTTTCCCACATCCCCACTCCCAGCAGCTGCTGCCCACTCTCTCCCTGTTTATTCAATGTAATACATGAAGTTCTAGCTAGAGCAATAAGACAACAAAAGGAGTTCAAGGGGCTAGAAACTGGAAAATAAGAAGTCAAGGTATCACTATTTGCTGATGATATGGTAGTATACATAAGTGACCCTCAAAATTCTACCAGAAAAACTCCTATAGATGATAAACAACTTCAGCAAAGTGACTGGATATAAAATTATCTCAAAGCAATCAGTAGTCCTCCTTTCTACAGTGATAAATTGGCTGAGGAAGAAATTAGGGAAATAACACCTTTCACACTAGACACAAATAACAAAGTATTTTGGTATGACTCTAACCAAGCAAGTGAAAGATCTTCAAGACCCTGTAGAAAGAAGTCAAAGACGACCTCAGAAAATGGTGAGGCCCATCTTAACTGTAAGCAGGGCAGTTTCATGGGCAGGGGACCCAGAACGGTACAAATGGAAAACTCAAGCTGAGCAGTATCGTGCTTCCCTTATTCTGCTTCTTGTCTACACAGCTATGCAACATGCCCACTGCTTCAGCCTCCTGCTGCCCTGATTTCCCTACTTCCTATAAGCCACTATGCCCTTGAAATGTGAGTTGAAATAATCCCCTGCTCTTTTATATTGTTTTTACCATATTATTTTCCTATCTGGTGATTATGTGGAAGACTTTTCAACTTAGTTTTCTAAGTGTCCACAGTGCAGGAAGCAAAAAAACAAATTTCTTACACACATCTTTTATACAGAAGGAGAAATATCACCAGAAGGATCAGGTTTTGACTCTAGAAACCTTTTAATAATAATATGATAGAGATTTAAATTTTTTATGTAGCCTTAGAAATATTGAATTAAAAAATAGAGTGAACATACAGTAGACAGTGTTTCAGTTGCCTCTATGGAATCCTGTGACTCCTACTTCTCTTTTGACAGAGAACCAACCTAGACCTGCTGAGACCAGGCTGAGTTCTCCAAGATCAGGCAGAACAACAGGCCACGGAGCATCTGATTCATCATCCTGGCCTTTCTGTCTGCATGAAGATCCCTTTAGCAGCCTTGAAAACTGAGGGCATTGAAAAAATTAAATAAACCCAACTCTCAGTCAGCCACTCACTTAACAAATTCAGGTTATTGCTTCAAGCCAGATCTAAAATGGAGCACTCTCCTTCCATCAGAAGTGTCCTGAGGTCAAGTGCGCGAATCCTATCTCCAGAAAAATATTTTCAAGTGCACGAATCCTATCTCCAGAAAAATATTTTCAAATCATAGGTGTCTATAAATGTCAAAGCTTAAGAACATGTGTTCTGATATATTAATTGAAAATGCACTGCAACTGGAATAAAGGATACTATGGGGAAGTGAAGGAATTTTAAAGAAGCTGTTGCTATGTAATTAATGATGGTACTTGAATATTGATGAACCATAGACATTGCAAACCATTGACTGAGTCTGGCAGAAGGCCTAATTGTCCATCTGTAGAAGCACACCTCTTTCCTGAGTTTCAGTGCACAATAAATATCTATCTACTAATGTTTTAAGTTAATCATCTCCATCTTATTTCCAAAGTCTTCTCAATTAGGACGTGAAGTCAGTGGACATGTTCAGTGGAAAGTGCAGGGTTATTAATTCCACTGTGCCCTTATCTAAACAATGGCTGCACCTTTGTTTTAGCTTTTGCATATATATTTGCAGGTACATATAGTATAAGCACATAAAGTATTTCTTTCACTTGCCAGTTTGCACATTGATGTACACACACACATACCAAAAATCCCCACATATAAATACATATTTTATCATTCTCCCATAAATAGTTTTACATTAAAAGGTTTATATACCATACATGGAAGAAAAATGTCACTTTTTAGATAAGGACCTTAGAATATTATCTATTTTTCTACAGCTACCAAGTGCTCCACAAACAGCAGAAGGTGTCACACACACAACATAGAACCATACATTTTTCAAAGTCATATTCATAAAGGAGTTTTTGTTTAAGAAAGATGTTCAACAGAATGGAAAAGTAGCTCACAGAATGAGAGAAACTTTGGCCAGATCTACGTTTGACAAAGACTTCATATGCTATTTACAGAGAATAAGAATCAAGAAATCAAATAACTAATCAATGAAAGAAAGCAGGGGAGGGGAGTAAATGTACCCGCGGTCAAGCCTAAGGTCTGCAGTTTGATCTCTGAGAAGTACTTGATGGAAGAAAAGAACCACCTCCCACAAGTTCTTCTCTGTCTTCCACACACATGCACTGTAGCATGGATAAGCACATGTGTGTGTACACTCATACACATATCTTAAGCACATAGCAAACAAATCAATAAAGGTAATAAAATGTGCCAATAAGGAAAGAAGATTTTTAATTACTGCTGGTGAGAGTATAAATTGCTTCAGCCACTATGGAAATCAGTGTGAAGGTTTCTCCAAAACCCCAAAGCAGCATTATCTCCTCTGTGTCTACCCAAAGGACTTGATAGCCCAAGAATGAGATATCTGTACATCCATGTTCACCACTGCTCTGTTCACAATATCTCAGAAATGAAATCAGCTTAGATGTTCAACAATGGAAACAAAGACAATGAAAACAATCTTCATATATGTAATGGAATTTTATTGAGTTGTAAACATGAATAACGGAATCATTGGGAAATAGATATAATCGGAGAATAGTATTCTGAGTGAAGTGACTGAGACCCCAACAGACAAATACCACATATTCTATCATATGTAGTTTCTTCCTTCGAGTTTTCAGATGTCTATAAAGAGCACAGGAAAATTAAGCAGAAACTGAGCTGAAAACTTGCCACCTAGCCAGCTATTATCAATAGTTTCAAGCAGGTTGCTGCAGGAGGGAAATCACGAACAGTCTTACCTGCTATAGATTCTGCATAGAACCACATAATGTGTCCACTAATGCAGCAGCGGCATGAGTGATTTAGGGGCAAACAACTGTTTTCTAGTTTGGACTTAAGACCTGTTCTGTGAGAAGAGGTATACGCCTAGTACTGTCAAACCTAGTCAAAAGCCCAAGTTTAGGGAAGTCACAGGGCCTAGGGAAGAACGTAGTCCTGATGTTTTGCTAAATGAACATGTGTTCAGTCAAACTGCCTTTGTAGTATTCACATTTATATCCATAGACTAGCACTGTATTCAGCCTTGGCCAGAGAAGTTTCTGCTTGCAGGGAGCAAATGTTAAGGGAGAGACTCTTCAGTGGTCAAAGTATTGAGCTCTAAAATAATGTCTAAATCACTTTGTTATAGAAAAGAGGGTAGAAAGATCATCCAATCTGGAAAATGGTGAAGAGTGTTAGAAAATGTTTTCTTTTGGATTAGTCATGTCACCAGGATTACTAGCCCACAGCTGCTGAGGTGGGCTAGTAATACACGCAAAAATATTATTTATATATGGTCATGGTTTCCATATGGTTTGTCCCCATGGGTTCGTGTATGGAAGCTGAGTCTACAAAATAATGATAAGATGCGATTGGACTTTGAAAAATGAGTCCAGGGAGGAGGAGGAGGAAATAATTCTGATGGGCCTGCTACTTATTTCCAGGAGAGAGTTATTCTGAGAGACCAACTTTGATGGATATAAATGCCTTGTAAGTCCAGTACTTAAGATGCTTAAACAGAAAGATCATGAATTTGAGTGAAGCCTGGGCTACCTAGGAAATTCCACATATGCTTAGGCTCCAGAGCAAATCCTGTCTCAGAGAGAGAGAGAGAGAGAGAGAGAGAGAGAGAGAGAGAGAGAGAGAGAGAGAGAAAGAGAGACCTAACTAGCTCCTGAGTCACTCTCCAGACTTCTTGTCTATCCAGATGACAGTTCCTCTTGAATGAATGTACTCTGACCACTCTCCTGTGGTCATCCCATGTAACCATTACTGATGAGTAGAAGTTACTGCTACACACTTGAATTTCTAAAATAGCAGCTAAATACAATTTTTTTCTTCTTGTAGAAAATAACCAGCCTTGAGTATTTCACTAGAGTAGTGAAATATATCAATATATAGATAGTAAATTCTCAGAAAAGGAAGCTCCTTAGATGTTGAGGTGAGGATTAAGTGTGATATTAGAAACACTAAGAGCAAACACCTGGAAATGAAGAGAAAAATTCTTCTGTTCCCATTAGGTACATGTTACTCACTGCCAGCTGAAGTAAGAGGCTGCAAAATATACAGGAATGAGTTGAGAGAAAACATAGCTAAGCAGAGACAGAGATGAATGTCAGAGAAAGGCTTCTGAGAAGCAGGTGGGAATTCGCAGGAGAAACTTGTACACGAAAGACGAAGTGAAGGCAGTAAGAGAGAGATGGGATTATGATGGAACCTGCTGATGCTGAAGACTGCTTGAAGCCACCCATACGCTGGGCACAGCAAATGAAAAGGCGTGAAGAAGTTGCAGGTGTACAATGCACTGATGAGTTATAAAGCCATTATAACTTCAGTTATGACTATAGATTGGGTTTATAGATTATACAGATGTAAGCATGATAACTGAATCCAGAGGCTTTGTGGCTGCATCCTTAGCTCCCTCCAGAGGACCATGCAAGTGCACTGATGCTTGGGGGAGCACTTTGCTACTCTCTCTTTCCATGAGCCTTGTGCTTCCCAGGAGGGCAGACTCATCTGTCCAAGCTTTAACTTTGCAACCTTGTCAGGTTAGTTTTAATGTATGCACAGTAAAAAACATAGACTTTTTATTGTAGAGTTTTATTGAGTTTGACAAATATAGTTTTGTGCCTACCACCAGAATTATATTTTTATTGAATATAATATTCATTTACATTTACATTTACACTTGCTAAAACCTTTCCCGGTTCCCCCCCTCCACGAAAACCCTCAACCCCTCCTCTCACCCCCTGCCTCCAAGTATATGCCCCTCTACCTGACTCCCTCTCCCCTACCCCTCCCTGTTTTCCTTTGTTGGGGCATCTATTGAGCCTTCACAGGACCAAGGATCTCTCCTCTCACTGATGCCTGACAAGGCATTCCTTTGCCACATTTTCACCACCAGAATTATAAGGCACACTAAACTCAATAGTTTACTGTCTATCCACAATGCCCATCACTAGTGGCCCTTGATCATTTTTCCTCATATAATTGTTACTTTCTCATGATAATACAGATTTAATCCTACAAAATGTAAACTTTGTATCTAACCTCTTTCAATTTAACAGTAGAGTGTTTTGATGTAGAGAAGAACAGTGTTACTACTCTTCTGAGTAGTAATTCATTATGTGGTAAGAATTACTTTCAATTTAACAGTAGAGTGTTTTGATGCACAAATTAACAGTGTTACTATTCTACTGAGTAGTAACTCATTATATGCTAAGTTCTTGTCACATTGATGGACAAGTCTGACTCCAGTTTTAGAAGGGAAACCATTTTGTTTTAAGACCAGAATAAGTTTGTTTCTGTTTGCTGAAAATTTCAAGCTAGCACATGCTTTCACCTGTATTTGGAGTCTGACCTGCTCCCCACCCTGTAGAGTTTGACTCACACCTTCATTGTACCCTAATAAGATATTATGTTCTAACAAATAATTTTGAAATGTTCAGCCAAGTTCCCATATAATCAAAATTCTTCTGGAAATCTCCCAACTCTTAAAAATCTCAAAGTCTTGCAGTTTTGGTGTGTGGGGGGGACTCAATAAGTCCCACTTTCTCCTACAGTCAATGTTTTTTTTTTTTCTTTTCAAATTCTGCTTTACAGAGATAGCCCTGTCTGACAGAAAATAAAACTTGCTTAATTTGATCAAAGACTTTGGGTCATGGTCTCTACTCTCACTTGGTGGGCTTAACAACATAACTCATGACAAGTTATAGGAGAAAGATTGATTTGGCATCATGGTTGCAGAGAGTTCAGTCTATCACGGCAGGAAAAAAGAGCTTTCATCACATCAGACTGAGGAGAGAAAAGTGGGCTGCCTTGTCCGGCTTTCTCTTCTTTTTGCTTTTATTATATCTAGACACCCCAGGCCACAGGATGGAATGGCCACATTCAGGATGAATCTTCTCCCTTTGTCCATCCTATCTGGAATGTCCTCACAGACCCACTCACAAGTGAGGCTAACTCATCTCTTAGGTGAGTCTAAATCCAGTCAAAATGACAGTGACAAGCACATTTCACATGCAACTTTATAGAATATTTTTCATCATTTAACCATTCCAGGGGATCTGAGTGGGTTGCTCTCAAAACCTGGCAATCATGGATTCTGATCATATAATGATTCTATGCTAACATATTAATGTGTTTTAATTCTCTGGAAGGGTAAAATCCGGTGGCTGAGCTGGTGCCTTCTTTCTCAGGTACACACTGACAAACATGGAAAAAGCAGTTGTAGTGTTTTTTTTTTGTTTTGTTTTGTTTTTTTGTTTTTTTGTTTGTTTTTTTTTTACCAGAGAATAGGTATGGACTGTTTAAGATATGCCCTCCCTGTATCTACTAGGTATTCTTTTAAAAGCAATGGTTTTATGTGTCTGTATCTTAATGTAGTTCATGATTCTCTAATGAGTGTGGTGAGCACTTTGTCATTTGAATATTGGGTGTCTTCCTTCCCAACATTGCATTATATAGGAAAGTCCCTTGCTTTATTAACTAAATTTCATAAAGTTTTAAATATCTAAAAGCCCTATATTGCATCAAATGGAAAATAACTTAAAAGAGACTCAAGTAATATACAAGAACCAGATAGAAATTATTAGATTAAAAAATTAACACATGAATGAACATATTCATAAATGGTACTCAACAGCAGATGTGAGCTGTCCGGTAAAAAGCAGGGCTGTTTGCAGTTATAATGAATTAATTCTGATGAATGAAGGTAGAAAAATATTAGCAAGGCATACATACTGTGGTATTTGCCAACATGTACAAGAATTTCTCCAGGGGAAAAGGAAGGTGGGAAAGAAATCCGGAGTTTATAACATCTTCAGATGCCATTACAATGATTAGAAATGTCAGTTAGCTTGTCCAGGCAGCAGGATTTCTGTGTGTCAGATTCAGCTGACAGAAGACACAGACCAATGAGAAGATTATCAAAGCAACCAGAGGGGAAACTCTCCCCACCCATGGGTAGCAGTCAAACAGAAAGGCTGTCTTAGCAAATGTGGAGCCAGAAGACCCTGGTTGCCTCTGTAAGGCAGAGATAAAAAGAAAGCTAAGCAAACTCTCTCTAGCCATTAAATTTATACCTTAAAAATTAAGGAGAAAGTAAGGTGTCCTAAGATTTTTAAGCAATGATAAGGTTTACTCACAGCATGCCTGGCTTATAGGAATTCCAGGATCTTGTCTGAGGCAGGTGGAGGGACAACGACTGGAGGTCACAGACTGACCCAAGAACAGCCACATGTGTAAATCTAAAAGTCCACATGAACTTTTATAAAACCTTCTACTTCTATCCAAATTAAAAATGAAATGTATAACATATTTCTTATGGTACAATACTAATGCAAGTGGAAAAGACAGTAATAAAGGTGTATATACAGAAATCTTCCTTATATAATTAGACACATTAAAATGGTAAAACTAGGACTGCCGTAAGCTCCTGGTGCCCCACCAGTTTCCCCTGCTGCCACGTGCTCCCACCTCAGTCCAGCTCTGCCCATATGAGAGGCCCAGCAGAGCTGCAGGCCACATAAGCCAGCACAGAGAGGTGCAGCCAGTTGCGAGCTTCACTGAGAACATAACCATCCCCCAAACACCATTTGCAGGATGTATAAGGTCATGAAGTCAAAGTCAGTTCTATAGGGAGGACTACTGCCTGGATTTGAACCTTATGCAGTTATATTTCACAAGGGAAGAGAAACCTGGCATTTTTTAGCAGAGGACCAATTTATTTCAAAGCTTTCCTTGTGGAAGTCCATATGGTCACAAAAACTCCAGTCTGAAACATCAAGGGGGCTTTTGAGCAGCATCACAGTACTGCCACCATCCCCTTGCTTGTACAGATAGGAAAGGTTCCTGTTAGATTGAAGGCCAGGGCTATCACATTCCTTGACAATCAGTCTAAGGGGAAGTCTAAAACAAATCGTGCTTTATTCCTGACACATTATTGTCAGACCCACTGCTGAAAGACAACTGGGGTCTACAAAGGCTCTTTTACTCTCCCACTTGGCAGCAAAAATGTTACCTGGTTACTAGACTAATATGCTTTAACCATATCCTAGATACAGAGAAAAATTCAAAGGCTGAGGACATAGGTTAATGGGGTAGGACTGCATTAGGATTGAGCAGGTGGGTAACTTTGTATCTATCCAGTCAGTGAGCAAGCCATTGTGGCTACATTTCAGCTGTAGAGAGAATAGGAACACCTTCTGAACAAGTACCCTGAGAAAATAGGAAGAGATGTTGGGTGGCAGTTCTGTTTTACCATTGTTGGTCTTCTACTCCAGCTTTGATAGAGATCAACGATGGTTGTCTGTAAAGCCACTGCTAATGAACTGTTCCTTAGCAATAGCTGTACATTGTACAGAAACATATGTGTGTACACATGTCAGAAACAATATTGACATTAGCTTAATCTGAATAAGACTATTTTAAGTAAAAACAATAATTATACCCTTCAGGGAGAACATTAAAATAATAAATTTTAAGCAAAGTTAGAGAAACAATAAGGAAGTTCTCTGTGGTCCATTAAGAATCCACATCACCAGAGCAGAAGGCATTGGTAGAAGTGATGGTTAATACTGTCGACTGGACAGGATTGAGAAACTTCCTTAAGAAACAAATCGACGGCTTGTTTACAAGGGAGTTTGAGTTAACTGAGACAGGAAGACTCTAATCTGGGCAATACCATGCCATGAACTGTATCTCAGACTGAAGAACTAGAAGAAAATAAGCTGAGAGCAGCATTCTCTCTGCTTCCTGCTGTTGTGACCCACTGTGTGCCCACCACAATGGACTATATTCTAAATCTATGGGGCAGAATAAACTCTTTCTTCTTTAAATTGCTTTCACTGTGCATTTTGACACAGCAATGAGAAAAGTAATAAATACAGATATGAAATAGAAGAACATAAAAGACATGGAGAATATAAAACAAATATTAAAATGTCAATTTAAATCCAACCTTATAGTAATCACCGTAACCATAAGAAATAACAATACAACTAAAAGCACAAACTGATAAAATGGATTCTTTTTTATAAAACCAACATAATTTAACTTCTGCCTAAAGATTGAAAACAAATAGATTAAAGCCCTAATTCAATAGTGTAAATTGATTATTCCTCCAGTTTATGGATCAAAACATTGCTGTGGGTCTCTGGGACATCAGCAAGGGATGGTTCCTCATCAGTTCTTCGGTGAGGCTTAAGATTCTGTTCCTTAAATGCACAGTGAACAGAAAAGTGTGTGCAACCAGTAGGAAAAGACATGTCCAAGAAGGAACTTAAGCTTCATTGGTAATGCCAATAAATTTGAAATAATCCAGACTCTGGCAGCTCAGGTGCAGAACATGTGTGTAATATCACCTCTACAACAAAATCCAGCAAATAAACAGAATAGATAGATCACTTCCTTGAGGTACTTATATAAGCCACAAACAGGCAGACTCTACCTGGCAGAGCTGTGCAAGAATCCTGTCCCCCAAAGGAGCCTCATCTGAGACCGTATTCACAGAGGCTTTGAAGACAGAGGGTGGAACCAAATAAGAAGAGCCTCCCATCTTTGGGTCTTATTAAGTTTTCCTTGCTATGTGTTGGATATATTTGAGACCCAGTGTGCAGCTTCTATTCTTATCTTCTGGATATCTATCTTATGCCTGCCCTACAACTGTATTTAGGAAACACATAATTCATTTAGTTTCAGAGATTGAGTTCAGGAAAGATGTCTCAGGAGAATACAGATGTTAGAAATCACTCATATTTGATTCAGATGACAGATGATTGTTCCATTAAGGGGAGGAAGGTAAAAAGCAGGGAATGAAGCCCTTATGAATAGATCAGTGATCCTACAAGACGAAGTCTGACACATGGGCCCTGTCTCCACCAGACAGAGCCTAGTCAGCAGGTACCTTGTTCATGAACTTTTCGCCCATCACAACAGTGAACACATTGGCTGTTTAAGGCACCCATCCTATGGCACTGTGACAGCAGTTTGACTCACCAAAGAACTACCAGAAATATTTCATACAAAATGATACAATGTATAACAACATTATGAACAAAACAGAGATCACTGAAATCAGAATCCCTAATCTCAGGACCATCATGGGAAGAGATGATACTACAGGCATAGGACGAGCCATTGCACGGAGCATGGGTAAGGCTCTATATCATGAGCAAAGTGGTAGGTACATAAATTTGGACACACAAACACACACAAAAACACACAAAAACACACATACATACAAATTGCATAACAGAGCCCACTCAACACACATTGTCTTTATTATGATAGCCTACACATAATACTTCAAATTTAAAAATAATATATGGAAACTCATCTATCCTTTATCTCTTTTTTATCAAAATTATTTTGGTTTCTGACCTGCTAACATTATTATTTGCAAGTATTTGCCCACATATCTTGTTTTCAGTTGAATTTAATCTAAAGAAAAACCCTAAAGAAAACTATCATGTAATGAGGGAATGTTAAAATCATCTTTTAACATGAGGATTAGGGAAGAAAGATCTCCAGGAATCCTGACTCTGCGTATGTGGAGTAAAGTTGTTTTTTGAAAATTAAAATGACTCACATTCATATGTAGAAATTTCCTCTGAGATTAAAGGTGGACAACCTGTATGGGAGCTCCTTAAGACACAGGATGGACTAAGGAAAGGTAAAGCGTTCCATCCTGAAGAAAACCTCCCGATGCTCCAAGAACCAACAACTCAAAATGGCTTCAGGAAGTCCCTGAAACTGACCAGATTCATGAGTGGGAGGTGGGGGACAGCACATATATAATCTATAAGAATTGTTGAGGAACACTTTCAGACAAGCAGAACTGCCTAGAAAAAGGCTCAAATAGGTGGAACTTTCTGGAAGAAGCAAAGTCCAGCTAAGAGCATCTGAAAGAAAAAAAAAACATCCAATGGCCTAGAGGAAGCAAAGATAATTCCAGTTGCCTGAAAGTGGCTCTGGTCAGCTAAGCTACCTGGAAAGGACCCTCTCTGACTGTTAAATGGCCTACAGCTGTGCAGGGCAGTCTAGGCTTCTAGTCTAGGTTTGTGAGCTGTCACCCATGCTTGGGTGGGATTTCTGCCCCTATAAGCAATCCCTCCACCATGCTCATGTAAGTAATTCCTTGATAATGCACTAACTAGTTCACCAACCTGAACTTTGGCGGCATCCTTATTTTGGTCTGCATGGGCTCCCTGCCTGGGATGGTTAGATGTTTGTTTATGTCTCCTCTGAAACAATGTCACACAGCACATATTGTTTTGGAAACGATCTTTTTGCTTCTATGAAGTAGCTGATATAATATTTTAAAAAATTGGCTTCAAGTTAAAGATTTGTGTGTGTGTGTGTGTGTGTGTGTGTGTGTGTGTGTGTGTGTGAATTTCCTTGTCAGAAACTTTTGGTGTGCTCTGGAAGGTTCTCAAAGACTGTGTGAAAGTAAGTGTATAAGGAGCTGTCCTGGCAGGGTGATGAAAACACATCTTTCAGAGTGCAGCATCTGTAGAATGTGTCCTGAGACCACTAAACAGAAGAGGCACATCTGAAGCGGTGGACTTAATATAAACACAAGATCATGTGATTCCTGCAAGGCAGTAAATACAGATGGAACATTTGCACAGTTTTTAAACAAACAAAAAAATTGAAGGGAGGAAGCTGAATCCAAGAGTTATACAAATCTTACAGGGATTCCACTTCGTGTTTAGCTTTTTAAAATTTAAAAATAGCAGAATTTGATGTATATTTGTCATAAAATGAGAGATAAGAAAATTCTTGCTATTTGATGTTTTTATTAAAACAAAAAGGCCTATGCCAGCCAGAAAGCTTAGCAGGTAAACCTGATGACCCAAGGTTTATCCCTGAAGCCCTTATGATGGAAGAGGAGAACACAATTCCCAGGTTGTCTTCTGACCCCTGCTCATGCACAAAATAGATGTAGAGCTGAGAAAATTCCAAATATCATTTGTTTAAATGTTTACAATTTTACCACAATTGTAACAGAGATTTCAGTGAACACTGCCTTTGTGACAATGCCAGGTTTTGTCCATTGTTGAACTTCATGGTATTACACTCATCAGGATGCTGGTTCTGTGTCTAGCTTTGTAATATAATATGCCCATTCTTTTGTTTCCTGCAAGTGGTATTTTACTGCTCAAGAGCACTGCAGAGTATTTGACCATGGTTCTTCTGGGGGCAATTAGGAGCTTTTAAAGCCAAGATGTAGTGAATATTCTTGAACATCCTTCCTGGAAAGTTTCACTAATTTTCTTGAACATGTGTGCTTGTAATGGGATGTCTGGATTACAGGGTAAGAGGCTATTTATAGGTAGGATGTGCAAATATATTTTACATATCCACCTATTCTATGTTTTTATTCCCTGAAGATTGTTGCAGCTACTGTAGATTCCTTCAGTAAGTGCTGTTCCTGGGATAGTGATAATAGAATTCCTCCATGATAGAATGCCCTGGCCACAAAACCAAAAGTCCCTCTGGGATTGTCATGCTGTCACTGTTCAGCTGTTGTCAGCCACATCCATATCCAGGGAGAATTGTTTGTTGATAAAAACTGTTCTCTATAGTCTGCTTTGCTTGAACAAGCAGTTCCAGAAGAAAGGGACCACATATTTCTCAAGATTGTCTAAAACTGTGTGTACCTTGTTTTGTATCAACTTCACAGAGGTAGCAACTTCTTTATAGCGAATCCCCTTGTCTACTCCTAAAAGAGACCTGATCAGCTCCTTTGCCTTCATAAGACTTCCATCCCACAGGAAAGTTGCTGGCCCTTGCTGCTGTGCTATAAAACAGTCTCTCATCTGGTGAGGACAGACTTTGAGTCTAATTTTCCAGCATCCATCTTAAATGGAAGGAATAAATGGACAGATGAGTCAAATGAGTGAATGAGTGACATCATTCTCATTTGCAGTAGAACTGTAGCATCCAAGAGTTATGAGGACCTTTGGAAGGTGTAACAGGAATATGTTTGGAACAGAAGGAAGCTTAACTGAGACATAAAAAAATCAGAGAATATCAACTTATAGAAATTGCTAAAGTAAACATTTAAAAGTTGTTAAATAAGTATATGAGATGTGTCAACAAAAATTCTAGAGAAGATGTATCTACACAAACCATCTGACTAACTAGAATTAGAGTCGTGTGGAAAGATTGGGTTGTTGCAGGTCCAGAGGCTAATTATTTTATCTCAGGAGTAATTATTACAAGTATTATATAATTATATACACATTTATTATGTACAATTACTATATATTTATTTATTAAATAATTATATATTACATATTTATTATAATTAATAATAATTATTTTAATCTAAGGAATATTGCCTGAATAGCTAGCTTTCCTTGTATATCTCTGTGTCAGTACTAATGTCCTGTGACTAATTGATAAAAAACCTCTTGGCTCTGTTGACTCAGCAGACTCAAGTTTACAGCAATCCAGAAACTAAGAATGCCAATAGAAGCACCGGAGATCCACGGGGAAGCTGCCACATCTTGCTGTAACAGCCTCTCTGAGGTACCCAATAGTATGCTTTCAATTTGCTTTGATTTATGAGCTTTGTTCTGTAAAACTATAAAACTTCATGATGCTACTTCTTCTAAGTTGGAACATGGGATTTGGTGTAACATAAATCTGTGTAGCTGGTCCATGGTCACTCAAAATGGCTCCAGAATAAACTACATCTTATTCTCTTTAAGTTGAAAGTGGTGTTTTGTTTTTCTTTTTGAATCCACAGAAGGAAAGTAAATGTATCAAGAAGAAAATAATCATAAAAAAAAAGAAGAAAATAATCATATGTAACTGTAGTAACCCAAGTGTATGAACTATCGTTTTTCAAGTGAATGGTCTATCAAATAAGAAAGGGGCAGGATATTTTCTTAATCTGTGTGGTACCAGAGATCAAACTCAAGGTTCTTAAATGCTAGGTAAATGTTCTACTGCTGGACTGTACCCCCCAGTCTCCTCTTCCTTTAATATATTTTTGCTTTGAAAGAGAGTTTTATTATATAGTCCAGTGTGGTCTTGACCTTGTGACCTTCCTGCCTCTTTACCTTTTTAGTAGCTCACAGTAGATTTTTTTAAAAGACATAATCATATGCTGATCATAAGAAGTCCATTTTCAGGCTCAGGAGCTAGCTCAGTAAGTAAAGTACTTATCATGTAAGCCTGAAGACCAGAGTTTGAATCTCGAGCGCAGATGCTGATGACCATAGCAAATCTTCAATCAAATAGTTTAAAGCTGTTGGTGTTTGCTGAACTTTATTTTACTAAGTCTGAGCAGTTGTGTGAACACTGAGATCCACTTCTGTTGGATGACGTGTTATATGAAGAAATTGTGGCTCTTTACTAGAAACATCTCAGACTTTCTAGAAACAGAGAGAACTCTCTCCTGCCAGAGGTCTCTCCTTAATTACCTGGCTAAGGAATTAAATGTCACCTTCTTATCACGCTTAGAGGTCAGGACTAGTTGACTCTAACTTGATTATCATAGGACACAAGAAGAGACGAGGAGAACAGGAGGACAGAAGGGCAGACGAAGGTGCTCAGAATCATGAAGGTTTACTGCAATCATCCTGACAATTACAAAGAATTACAATTCCCATTCTCTATATACCACACCACTATTTCAGAATACCATGAGTTTATTGTCTGCATGGAGAGGACTGTGCTGTCATGTAGTATTCATGTAGGACATGGATAAGGGCTGGAGATCAATCACTTGATAAATCCCTTGCTATGCAAGATGAAGACCTGAGTCTGATCTCCAGGATCCACATAAAAAACAGGTGTGGCAGCAGGCTCCTGTAATTCTAGCACTGGGGTGACAGACCTGAGTGATGAATTCTAGAGGCTGACTGTGCAACCAAGCTAGCTAAATCAGAAGGATCAATCAGGCTCAGTGTGTGTGTGTGTGGGGGGGGGGGGAGCTTGTATCAAAAATAGAGTGAAGAATGACCAAGATACCTCACATTGGTCACTGGCTTCCACATATTCTCTCTCTCTCTCTCTCTCTCTCTCTCTCTCTCTCTCTCTCTCTCTCTCTCTCTCTCCACTTATACAATACAGTGTGAAAATACATCAACAGATACAAGATGAAAGAGTGGATGTAGAAGAAGAGGAGGAGGAGGATAAGGAGGAGGAAGAGGAGGGGGAAAAGGTCTTGCCAACCCTTTCAAGTCTATATTTCAAAGGAGAATACTCTCAAACTTCAACTTTTGGTTTGTCCTTGAACTACTTAAGGTATGTTTTACAGATCACTAATACAGTTTTAAAATATATTTCTGATGAAATAAAATTTAAATTTTACAAACTGCCTAATGTTAACAATAAGCAACAACAGCTTGTTTGTCCTGTCTTCTACAGTACAATATATCAAAGGCACAATGTCAATGTTAGGAGCTGTGAAAGTCCGTTCACTGAGGATTTATTTCTCAATATTTTCCCTGTCTGATTTTACCATGATGGGCTTGATATTTTTAAGTTCTAAAAATAAAATAGCAAACACTCCACTTGGTGTATCCAGGGAAATTTACAGCATTAAGATTGACATTTATGTCTGTGAACATTTCTTTAATAGATTCCTGGCACACAAAAACAGCATAAGAGGCTAGATATACTTTCATATTCTATAGTAATTATTTGCTGATTTCCTTAACTTCCTGGCAATTTTTATACCCTGGAGGCAGTTTTATGTTTCCATTTTTGTGCTGTTTTTAAATTCAATCCTGATGGAGGATATGTCGTGCTTTCCAATATTTTTTTTTAATTTTATGATTGTTGAAGTGAAAAATGGAAACACATTTCTCAGTGTGCAACTTATACCAAATTTGATTTGATTTGTTTGTCTTCCTGTGAAACTAGATTGTCTAGGTAAATTTGTTGAATTATTACTCTAGATGATTGATATCTATCTATCTATATATCTATATATATATAGATATATCAATTTTTATTAAGGAGTGGGCCAAAGCAAGAGGGAATTACTTTAAAAGGCTTCTGTTGTGTGATAAAATGTAGATAGTGGACAGTATTTTGTGAGAAATACACATATAGCAATGACATATTGTTTATCCAAATAACGTACTGTAGATAAATCTTGTGATACAGGTATAAATCCTCGCCATATTGGTCCTGCTCCAAGGGGCTCTTGTCTCTTTTTGATGACAATGAGGACATTTTCTACCAAAAAGTAGGAATGTAGGCATAAATAACTAGATAATTACACAAATCTAACATTTGTGAAGAGGTGACGTTCTCCATAATAGTCCTGGAGAAACAGTTTAGCCTTTGAGCTATGAGAAGAGGGAAACATGGCCACCGCTTTGGAGCTCTGTACTTGTCTAGAATTTGAGTGACAACCCGCTGAAGGCCTGCTCATAAAGCAGCATGTTGTGGGGTTAGGTGTCAGAACCGGTAAGAAATGCACCTGAGGACACTCCTGTGAAGGGGGAGTTTGGGACCCCAGCCCATTCTTACTCAACCCCCCATTGGTTTCTAGTGACTGGTGCAAGCAGATCTCCTTTGCCAGGCACTGCTAAGCATGATGCCCACCACCACCCCAGGCTACAAATACAACAAAGTAAACTAAGAATCAAAATGACTTTTCTCCCATAAAAATAATAGTTCTCAGGTATTTGGTTCTAGACTGAGAAAACTGGCTAATGTATCTTTTGACCCCCTTTCCATTGTGCTTTTTTTTTTTTAAAAAAATCTTTCATCTTTTCTGAATCGTAAGCTTCTGCTCTTGTGTGGAGAAATGCTTCATTCTATCTTGAGTCTTCCTCTCTCCTTCTCACTAGAGAATAGCAGCAAAGACTTCTTAAAAGAAAAGTCATATTGGTGAAGAGAAAAAAAATCTCCAGCCTGGGTAGAAACTTAACCTTTCATGAGGTCAGGCTCAATCGCCTGGCCAAGGCATCACCTCTAGGATAGCTGACTTTCTAGACACCATGCTCAATGGCTAAGTGAAATAATTATTCCTTTAATGAGATACTGTAACTTTATGCCGACAAATTCCCACCCCTGGGACAGTAGCTTATGGGGCCACTGCTATGCAGGTTTGCAAATGTGCCCACTTTTCTAAATTCTTCAGGAAAACAGCATCTCCTTTTCTTCTCCTATTTATTCTCTAAGCCTGTGTTCCATACTGCTGTGGCTTCACCAGCATTCGGGCTTCCTTACTCTTTCTCTAGAGCTCCCCTACCTGCCATGTGGCTGATTGTCTGCCATGTGGCTGATCTCCATGCTGGCACAAAAGGCATGGCTATTTTTCATTCTCTCCTTCGTTCTCATCCACTGGGCACCTGAGATTTATGGCTTGCTTGCACTGGGAATTTTGCTTTTAAACTCTAATAAAATTGCCCTTGAGCTTCATGCATTCAAATCCATTTTTAAGTTCTTTCATTAATAAAACTACACTCCCCAAGAGGGCCTCTGATTTCCTACAAAGTCGCCATTCTCTCTCATATTCCATTTTTATTTTCTACAGTGAGCTCTCTTTCATTGCTTTCTTTTGCTGTGTCTGAAAGAATTAATTGTCTCCACTCACCAGATCACATCTCAATGTTGCCTAATTGCTGTTTTATCTTTCTAATAAGTATGAATTTCTGAAGTTAGAATTTGTACATTTTATTTACTACACATCTGCTTCCTTCTTTTTATAGGCCTTACTACTTCCTTGGGATCAAAGAGTCTCTCAAGTTTTCCTGAGAGTTTGCTGTAAGATTGTGTCTCCTAATACTGTCAGAAACCACACCCTTAAAGCCTCACCAGCTTGACGTCCTAAACATGAGCCGAAGAAAACCAACACCAATAGGCATGCTGAAGTGATGGCTGAAGTGATGGATGGGAAAGTTTAGGAAGCCTCAACCGTACACAAAGAACCACAGGCGAATAAGGAATGCTGAGAGAAGGGGAAAAATGGTCTTCTCCGGGTTAGGCACACTCATAGGCTACCCAATACCAAATGGCCAGCCTTAAAAAAGCAAAAAATATAGCAGGAACACGATATAGACAGAGCAGGTTCTCTTTATGTATTTAGGAATATAAATGTATATTTATTTACATATATCTATGTAACAACAGTTAATCGGAAAAGAAGTCACAAAGTTGAAAGAGAACAAAGAGGGATATGTATATATAGGAGGGTTTGGAGGGAGGAAGAAATGATGAAATTATATTGTAGTACTGTTTTTACAATAATTACAAATAAAAACAAATTTTAAAAGTCTTTCTAAGACTACTAATTATTCTACGGTTTTTATTTTGTGCTTTGACCTGTTTCCCTTTCTGTGGTCTTACTTGATATAGAAGTCCACTCACTCTGCACATCCATATTCTGTGTACCTTTTATTTGTGGACTAAGCTGCCATCACCAAGCTCAGCCTGGAGCATCATCACAAGAATCTCTATGCTGCTTCTCTTAAACTTTGCTGAGGACTGGCTTGTGCAAGAAATTTGTGGAATCTCAGGGTTGTTTTAATTTGCATTTCCCTGATGACTAAGGATACTGAACATTTCTTTAGGTGCCTCTCAGCCATTCAGAATTCCTCAGTTGAGAATTTTTTGTTTAGTCCTATACCCCATTTTGCCAAGCAGTACCCCCCAGAGTTCTCGGGGACTAAACCACCAACCAAAGAGTACACATGGAGCCACCCATGGCTCCGGCTGCATATGTAGCAGAGGACGGCCTTGTTGGATATCAAAGGGGGGAGGACCCTTGGTCCTGGGAAGGCTCGATGCCCCAGTGTGGGGGAATGTCAGGACAAGGAAATGGGAGCCAGTGGGTTGGTGAGCAGGGGGAGGGGATGGGATAGGGCATTTTCAGAAGGGAAACCAGGAAAGGGGATAACATCTGAAATGTAAATAAAGAAAATATCTAATAGAAAGAGAAGTTTGTGTGATGGTGGTGCTGAAGCCTTTCTGAGACATTGTTTTTCTCTCCTTGTCTATGTCTCCACTATGCTTCAGAACCTGCTGTCACAAAACACAGTTACTTTCAGGAAAAGGTAAGCAAGAACATTGACACACACTCACTATTATGTGATGATTCTGAATTCAGCATAAAAACTAAGGGAATCTGAGAGAGAGGCAGAGAGAAGGGCAAGGAGAAGGGGGGAGAGTGCACTGGCATTTTCAGAACAAGAAATGGAAGAATGTATTAAAGAATTCAGTTCTAATTTTAATAATCAGCTTTTCATATGATGAAAAGACTGGGACTAGAAGCAATCTCAGTGTTGAAGAAAAAAAGACAGATTTTGGTATTTTTTATTATAAGATATTTAAAAATCCAGGCTGGGGAATGGGAAGATGGCTTCATGGATGAGGTGTCCATAGCTCAAACATGAAGACAGGAGTTCAGATCTACTGAATAAATGCTGAGTCATCAGGGAGGCCATTCTTACTCAAGCTCCTAGAATGTATAAATGGAGCGGATATTTAAGAGCTAATATTCTATGTTTTTGAATGGTGTTTACACAGATAAAAGGTAGTGTCAAATACATTAAATTGAATCTTTAAAAATTGGAAAAAATAAAATTTGTTTTTTTTCTGCATGACATTTATGTCAGTCATATTTAATACACTTAAAAATGGGTAACCCCATTTCTAGTTAACTTCAGCTGTGTAAGAAAGCTAGCTAGGATAACTCATTAAGAACCAAACAGCAAACAATGTTCTTCCAAAGACTTATTCAAATTTCTGCTGGAGTTCATGCCTGAACTTCTCTCAATGATTAGCAGTAAGCCAGAAGATGATTTAAATTCTTTCCTTCTTTAAGTCTCTCAGAAACAGAGTTTTGAATCACAGAAACAGAAAGGAAACTGGATCCATTCTAAGTACTCCTGCTAAAATGTTCTTGCTTACATTTTCCTGAAAGTAACTGCGTTTTGTGACAGCAGGTCCTGAAGCATAGTTATACCACCTCCTAGGCTTCTATGAGAGTTAAATGTTTTTCTGTGCTTCCTGCAGTCAATCTGCTCTGGTCATTTCTGTACCTGGGGAAATTGGACTACAGGTCTCAAATTTTATACATACAAGTTAATTGACCTTCTTAAAAATGCTTGGTACTAGAAATATAGAAACATAAACTCACTTTGTTCTATATACAATATGAATAAGTGCTTACACTTTTAGAGAGTTAATCCAGGGTCATTATGATGGCATAGCACTAGAAGAATAACTAAGAACTTGACATCCTGATTCATGGGCAGCATGCAGGGGTGGGGGGAGAAAGAGAAGTTTCAAATCCTACACCCAATGACTTGTCTCCTCCAATAAGATAATCCCTACTCCAAGGAGGCCACACTTTTTTTTTCTTTTTTCTTTTTTTATTCGATGTATTCTTTATTTACATTTCAAATGATTTCCCATTTTATGGGTTCCCACTCCCTGCAAGTCCCATAAGCCCACTTCCTTCCCCCCTGTTCCTCCATCAACTCCTTCCCACTTCCCTGTTCTGGTATTCCCCTATACTGTTGCATTGAGTCTTTCCAGAACCAGGGGACACTCCTCTGTTCTTTTTGGACATCATTTAATATGTGGATTATTTCTTGGGTATTCCAAGTTTCTAGGTTATTATCCACTTATCAATGAGTGCATACCATGACTGATCTTTTGAGACTGGGTTACCTCACTTAGTATGATGTTCTCCAGATCCATGCATTTGTCTAAGAATTTCATGAATTCATTGTTTCTAATAGCTGAATAGTAGTACTCCATTGTATAAATATATCACATTTTTTGTATCCATTCCTCTGTTGAGGGACACCTGGGTTGTTTCCAGTTTCTGGCTACTACAAATAGGGCTGCTATGAACATAGTGGAGCATGTGTCCTTATTACATGCTGGGGAATCCTCTGGGTATATGCCCAGGAGTGGTATAGCAGGGTCCTCTGTAAGTGCCATACCCAGTTTTCTGAGGAACTGCCAGACTGATTCCAAAGTGGTTGCACCATCTTACAATCCCACCATCAGTGGAGGAGTGTTCCTCTTTCTCCACATCCTCGCCAGCACCTGCTGTCTCCTGAGTTTTTGATCTTAGCCATTCTGACAGGTGTGAGGTGAAATCTCAGGGTTGTTTTGATTTGCATTTCCCTAATGATTAATGATGTTGAACATTTCTTAAGGTGTTTCTCAGCCCTCCGAAATTCTTCATGTGAAAAATCTTTGTTTAGTTCGGTACCCCAATTTTTAATGAGGTTATTTGGTTCTCTAGGTTCTACCTTCTTGAGTTCTCTGTATATATTAGATATTAGCCCTCTGTCTGATTTAGGGTTGGTGAAGATCCTTTCCCAATCTGTTGGTTGACGTTTTGTCCTTTTGACAGTGTCCTTTGCCTTACAGAAACTTTGTAGTTTTATGAGGTCCCATTTGTCAATTCTTGATCTTAGAGCATAAGCTATTGCTGTTCTATTCAGGAACTTTTCCCCTGTGCCCATGTCCTCAAGGGTCTTCCCCAGTTTCTTTTCTATTAGTTTCAGTGTGTCCGGTTTTATGTGGAGGTCCTTGATCCACTTGGAGTTGAGCTTAGTACAAGGAGATAAGAATGGATAGATTTGCATTCTTCTGCATGCTGACCTCCAATTGAACCAGTACCATTTGTTGAAAAGACTATTTTTTTTTCCACTGAATGCTTTCAGCTCCTTTGTCGAAGATCAAGTGACCATAGGTGCCTGGGTTCATTTCTGGGTCTTCAATCCTATTCCATTGATCTGCTTGCCTGACATTGTACCAATACCATGCAGTTTTTATCACTATTGCTCTGTAGTAAAGTTTGAGGACTGGGATACTGAATCTCCCTGAAGTTCTTTTACTGTTGAGAATAGTTTTAGATATCCTGGGTTTTTTGTTATTCCACATGAATTTGAACATTGCTCTTTCTAGCTCTATGAAGAACTGGGTTGGGATTTTGATGGGGATTGCATTGAATCTGTAGATTGCCTTTGGCAATATGGCCATTTTAACTATATTAATCCTGCCAATCCATGAGCATGGAAGATTTTTCCATTTTCTGAGATCTTCTTCGATTTCCTTCTTCAGAGATCTGAAGTTCATGTCATATAGGTCTTTCACTTGTTTGGTTAGAGGCACCCCAAGATACTTTATGCTGTTTGTGGCTATTGTGAAGGGTGTCATTTCCCTAATTTCTTTCTCAGTCTGCTTATCCTTTGAGTATATAAAGGCTACTGATTTGCTTGCGTTGATTTTGTAGCCAGCCACTTTGCTAAAGTTGTTTATCAGCTGTCACTTAAGTATACGATCAATCATCTGCAAATAGTGATAGTTTGACTTCTTCCTTTCCAATTTGTATCCCTTTGAACTCCTTATGTTGTCTAATTGCTCTAGCTAGGGCTTCAAGAACTATATTAAAAAGATATGGAGAGAGGGGGCAGCCTTGTCTAGTCCCTGATTTTAGTGGGATTGCTTCAAGTTTCTGTCCATTTAGTTTGATGTTGGCTACCAGTTTGCTGTATATTGCTTTTACTATGTTTAGATATGGGCCTTGAATTCCTGTCCTTTCCAAGACTTTTAGCATGAAAGGATGCTGAATTTTGTCAAATGCCTTTTCAGCATCTCTTGAAATGATCATGTGTTTTTTTTCCTTTGAGTTTGTTTATGTAGTGGATAGCATTTATGGATTTCCTTATATTGAACCATCCCTGCATCCCTGGGATGAAGCCTACTTGATACTGGTGGATGATCGTTTTGATGTGTTCTTGGATTCGGTGGGCAAGAATTTTATTGAGTAATTTTGCATCAATATTCATAAGGGAAATTGGCCTGAAATTCTCTTTCTTAGTTGGATCTTTGTGTGGTTTTGGTATCAGCATAATTGTGGCTTCGTAGAAGGAGTTGGGTAGTGTTCCTTCTGTTTCTATTTGGTGGAATAGTTTGAAGAGTATTGGTGTTAAGTCTTCTTTGAAGGTCTGATAGAATTCTGCACTGAAACCATCTGGTCCTGTGCTTTTTTTGGTTGGAAGACTTTTTATGACTCCTTCTATTTCTTTAGGGGTTATGGGTCTGTTTAGATGATCTATTAGATCCTGGTTTAATTTTGGTATTTGGTATCAGTCTAAGAAATTGTCCATTTCCTCCAGATTCTCCAGTTGTGTTGAGTGCAGGCTTTTGTAGTAGGATCTGATGATTTTTTGAATTTCCTTAGTTTCTGTTGTAATATCTCCCTTTTCATTTCTAATTTTGTTAATTTGTATACTTTCTCTGTGCCCTTTGGTTAGTCTGGCTAAGGGTTTATCTATCTTGTTGATTAGCTCCTGGTTTTGTTGATTCTTTGTATATTTCTCTTGGTTTCTACTTGATTGATATCAGCTCTGAGTTTGTTGATTTCCTGTCTTCTCCTCCTCCTGGGTGAATTAGCTTCTTTTTGTTCCAGGGCTTTCAGTTGTTCCATTAGTCGTCTAGTGTATGCTCTCTCGAATTTCTTTTTGGAGGCACTCAAAGCTATGAATTTTCCTCTTAGCACTGCTTTCATTGTGTCCCATAGATTTGTGTATGTTGTGCCTTAAATTTCATTAAATTCTAAAAAATCTTTGATTTCTTTCTTTATTTCTTCCTTTACCAAGGTATCATTGAGTAGAGTATTGTTCAGTTTCCACATATATGTGGGCTTTCTGTTGTTTTTATTGTTATTAAATACCACTTTTCCTCCATAGTGATCTGATAGGAGGCATGGGATTATTTCAATCTTCTTATATTTGTTGAGGTCTGTCTTGTGACCAACTATATGATAGATTTTGGAGAAGGTACCATGAGGTGCTGAGAAAAAGGTGTAATCTTTTGCTTTGGGATGAAAAGTTCTATATATATCTGTTAAATCCAATTGGTCCAAAGCTTCAATTAGGTTCACTGTCTCCCTGTTTAGTTTCTGTTTTCCTGATCGGTCCATTGATGAGAGTAGAGTGTTGAAGTCACCCACTATTATTGTATTAGGTGCAATGTGTGCTTTGAGCTTTAGTAAAGTTTCTTTTATGAATGAGGGCACCCTTGTATTTGGAGCATAGATGTTCAGGATTGAGAGTTCTTCTTGTTGGATTTTTCCTTTGACCAGCAAGAAGTGACCTTCCATGTCTCTTTTGATGACATTAGGTTGAAAGTCAATTTTATCTGATATTCGAATGTCAACTCCGGCTTGTTTCCTGAGACCATTTGCTTGTAGAATTGTCTTCCAGCCTTTTACTCTAAGGTAGTTTTTGTCTTTGACACTGAGGTATGTTTCCTGTATGCAGCAAAATGTAGGGTCCTGTTTACGTAACCAGTCTGTTAGTCTATGTCTTTTTATTGGGGAATTGAGTCCATTGATGTTAAGAGATATTAAGTAGTAGTGGTTATTGCTTCCCATCATTTTTGATGTTAATTTTATACTAGTGTGGTTATCTTCTTTTGGGTTTGATGAAAGAAGCTTAATATCCTGCTTTTTCCAGGGTATAGTTTCCCTCGTTATAATGGTGTTTTCCCCCTATTATCCTTTGTATGGCTGGGTTTGTGGAAAGATATTGTGTAAATTTGGTTTTGTCATGGAGTATCTTGGTTTCTCCATCTATAGTGATTGAGAGTTTCGCTGGGTATAGTAGTCTTGGCTGGCATTTGTGTTCTCTTAGAGTCTGCATGAGCTCTGCCCGGGATCTTCTAGCTTTCATGGTCTCTGGTGAGAAGTCTGGTGTAATTCTGATTGGTTTTCCTTTATATGTTACTTGCCCTTTTTCTCTTACTGCCCTAAGTATTCTCTCTTTGTTTAGTACATTTGGGGTTTTGATTATAATGTGAGAGGAGGTAGTTCTGTTCTGGTCCAGTCTGTTTGGAGTTCTGTAGGCTTCTTGAATATTCATGGGAATCTCTCTCTTTAGGTTAGGGAAGTTTTCTTCCATAATTTTGTTGAAGATATTTGCTGGCCCTTTAAGTTGTAAATCTTCACTCTCATCAATGCCCATAATCCTTAGATTTAGCTTTCTCATTATGTCCTGGATTTCCTGGATGTTTTGGGTTACAATTTTTTTTTTACATTTTGCATTTTCTTTGACTGTTGAGTCCATGGTTCCTATGGTATCTTTGGCATCTGAAATTCTTTCTTCTGTCTCTTGTATTGTGTTGTTGATATTTGCATCTATGGTCCCTGATTTCTTCCCAAGGTTTTCTATCTCCAAAGATGTCTCCCTTTGTGCTTTCTTAGTTGTTTCTACTTCTGTTTTCAGATCCTGGAAGTTTTTGCTCAGTTCTGTCATTTGCTTGTTTGTGTTTTCCTCTAATACTTTGAGAGATTTTTGTGTTTCCTCTTTCATAACTTCTGCCTGTTGATCAAACTTCTCCTGTATTTTTTAAGTGAATTTTGCATTTCCTCCTTATTGGCTACAAACTTCTGACCCATATTGTCCTGAATTTCTTTAAGTGATTTTTGTGTTTCCCTTGTAAGGGCTTCTAGCTTTTGATCATTTTTCTCCTGAATTTCTTTAAGAGATTTATTTATGTCCTTCATGTGTTTTTCTAACAGCATTCTTACCAGTGCTTTTAAATCCAACTCATGTTTTTCTGGTGTGTTGGTGTATCCAGGACTTGTTATTGTTGGAGAATTGGGTTCAGATGCTGCCATAATGCCTTGGTTTCTGTTAGCATTCCTACGCTTGACTTTAGCCATCTAGTTCTCACTGGTGTTAGATGGTCTTATTGTCACTGGCTCGTGCCACAACCTATTGTGGACCTTTAGGGCTATTTCTGAGATACTGGATGACTGGGATTCCTCTGGCACAGATTACTGATATGCTGCCTTCCTCTTTTGTGCCTTTGGAGCCCTGCTCAGTCTTGCCTCAGGAAATGTTATACTTGGGTTGTCAAGGTGAACCAGGTGTTCTCAGACTGCTCTGTTATGGAGCAAAGATGGTGAGTGGGGGGTCACTCCCCCGTTGATTCTCATGTAGGATACAGGCCCCACGACCAACCGGCTTGCAGATAAACAGCCTATGTTCTCAGGTCCTGAGCGCAGGCAGACCCCTGGAGATTTGCACCCCCAGAGATCTTAAGCTCAGGATAATACAGTACCTAGTGATGTTTTTCTGCTCCCTCTGCTGTTCTCTGCAAAGGATACAGGCCCCATGACCTGTATCCTGGGAGATGAACCACCTATGTACTCAGGTCCTGGGCGCAGGCAGACCTCTGGCTGTTTGCACCCCCAGAGATCTAAAGCTCAGGGTGATACAGTACCTAGTGAAGCTCTTCTGCCCAGGCCAGCAGCAAATATGGCTGCTGCGGGGATTCTCTCCCTTTGCTGGTCTCCAGGCAGTACACAGGCACCATGCCAGGAGGTCTGGCAGACGAAAGGCCTATGAGCTCAGTTCCTGAGCACAGGTAGATCCCTGGCGGTTTGCACCCCCAAAGATCTAAAGCTCAGGGTGATACAGTAACTAGTGAAGCTCTTCTGCTCCAACAGGCAGCGAATATGGCCGTGGGGATTCTCTCCCTGTGCTGGTCTCCTGAGGCCACACTTTCTAATCCTTGCCTAACATTTCCACTAAGTGAGGACCAGGCATTCAAATATATGAGCCTATAGAGCCATTCTCATTCAAACCATCACAGATACTAATAGGATAAATCCTAACTATAGAGACAACTGGAAAATAAATAAAAGTCAGAACTGTTCTGAGCAATTAAGTTAGATAGGGACACAGGAATAAATTAATTTCTTATTATGTAGGACTATAAGCTGTGCCAAGTTCTGCATGGCTGTACTGATTAATAGGCAGAGCCTTGAAGGATGGTCCTTGGCAATGGATAGAAAGGAAGATGGTTTTTACACATTCATGAAGAGTAAGTAAGGACACAAAGCCAATGCTACAGTTATTCTCAGATGCATAAAATGGCCACTTGGCAAAAAAAGGCTCTTACAGAAGCAGGGACACTAGAAAGTACAAACAAGTGGTTGCAGAGGTGGGCCCTACATTGCATGGCCATGCACTTCCCTTCAGTCTCCTTGACTGCATTTTCATGTTTCCTTAGCAACCCTTATTGCAGGAAGGTTCTTTGGGCCATCTTCAGATCTTTCATCCCCCCCTCTCTCCTCATTTGCATCTGCGGTAGCTCCAGCCAGTTCACATCTCTGTACTAATAAATTCTAAATGTACACACTTGAATATTTGCACTGAAGTTAGAATTGGTTATACCCACATTCAACATTTGCATATGAGTAAACTCTGAACCATGCCAAACTTAATGTTTGCTCAGAGAGCTCTTGATTCCCTACCAGAAACAATTCTCACATTGCTCCTCAGTCTACAAGTTAATAACTTGCTCCTTCTTCTCTCTGCTCTATCATCTGTTCTATGGTTCCCCAGTATCTGCTACATGCATGACCTGTACTCAAATCCAGATGCCTGTTCTCTTCTGACATACGCCATTATCTCTTGCATTTTACTGTCTCCTTGTTTATATCCTTGTTCTATTGTTTTCTACACCCAACTGTCAAAACAATATTTTAAGGCATATGTCAAGTCTTCTTTGTCTGCTGATGAAAACACTGGCTTCAAGTGAACTGCCTTTGGTGACATCAGTCTGATTGTCATTCTAGTGTGTTCTGTGACAGACATTTGTGCTCACCACTCTGCAGAGAAGGCCTTCATCATTTAATCAAGCAACTTAGTTGTCACTGTTCCTCTTACAACAGCCCTCACTGATGTCTCTCTCTATTCTCTGGTTTATTTTCCTCCACATGTGTACAGAAATTTCAAAGTTCTATTTCTGGCATATTGTGTCTTGTCATAGAACATAGAAAAAGTTTGTGAAGAACTCAGATACTTTAGTCAATTTTATTGACTGAGTTATTTCCAAAGAGCATAGCAAACATTAACTGCATGTTGCAATATGGACTTTGGAGGCTTGATGATCATTCTGGTTGTTATTGTTAATTTTTAAAAAGTTGTGTGATACAATTCTAAATTGTCAGAGAATATGTAAACAATCAGGGTAGGTATATCAAACGTCACATAAAATATGTTGCAAACCACAGAGTCTGAACCCCATGAGCTGCCTTTTTCTATCATCTCTCATGTGTGCTCAGACTCACCATTCAGAAGAAGAAAACCAAAATGATAGGCTATAGGCTTACACATATATCAGGAAGAGAAAGGTGGGAGACTTCTATTTACTAAGCTGGCTACTAAGGAGCCTGTAAGCCTTCAGCCCTCCTCACAGTATACAAAATCCAAAATCAAAACTTCCTCTCAGATTTTTTCAGCAAATTGAAGCTAAACAGCAAGCTATTGCTTTCAGAATCAGGGAGACAGACAAGAACTGCATAAAACCACAACTTACTGAGTCAGTGCTTCAAAAACAGAAATATTTTTATGAATCAACATTGAGTCAGAAGATCAGAACAATAGTGGGCAGGAGACTGGATGCTCAGGACTCAAACAGTTAAAATACTAAGTCAGATATGCCAACAGGTCTGATGAATACAGGGACCCAAGCAAAAGCAGACACAAAAGGGTATAGGCAGAAGAGTTAAAGACGGGTGAGACACTAACCACTGAGCATGAAGAAACAGCATCAGACACTTCATAAGTAGGTAAACATATAAGGCAGAAGATTCAGGAATGAAACAATTGCAAAGAAATGTGGCAGACAAATAAGGAGGAAAGGTTAAGAAAGAGAAGTGGACAGAACTATTGGAAACAACAACACCTGAAATCTCCCCAGAATTAATTCTAGACAGCAAAGCAGGGGTTGAGAAACCTTGAGGACACCGAGGGAAAAAAATCACTTCTGTGCATATTTTATTTATACAACATAAAGATAAATCATGAGGGGGGTGCATCTTGAAAGAAGTCAGAAGAAAGAAAATCCACATTAGATGTGGGGCAAACTTAACTACCAGTCCAGAAGTCTGTACCTGTCAGAATTTCTCTTCAAAAGTAAAGGAGAAGTATTTTCTCAATAGAATAAAAATTAAAGGGTATGTTTAACTAACAGAACTGCCTTGTAAGAAATATTGAAAGAAACTATTCAAAAAACAAGAAAACGATACAGTTCAAACTCCAAACTCTACCAGAAGAATAAAGGCAGCAGAGAAGGGCTAAGGGAAATGAGCTATTTGATTTTGTTTCTTATTCTCAATTGAGCACAGTTATTTATTCAAAATGATGATGATGGTGGTAATAATGCATTGATGATTATATTTTATGCATAAATGAAATAAATGCCAGCAAGGTAAGAGGAAATAGAGGGGGAAATTAGAGATTCTAAGAAGGGGTTCCCATGCCTTGAGAGGTGCTGCAATATTAGTTGAAAGTGGGCTTGGGTAAGTGAAAATTGCAATATTTAAGAAGGAAAACATATTGTGCATACTGAGAGCAGAAGCCATATAACATGAAACCATATAACGGGTTCAGAAACAGAGAAAGCAGAGAAGAAGTGGGAACAAAGGAAAAAGATAGCAAGGGAGTAAGAAGGTTTTTGCTTCTATTCAGAATCTAACCTCTTCAAAGAAGCAGTTTATGAAAGAAGCTTTCAGTGAGAAACACACATTCACATACTACACACACCCATACATTCATACTCACACATTCACACATTCACACACATGAAATTATCATTCACAGATGCACATATTACAAATACCCACACATTTACACAAACACTAACACTCAAAATAGTCACACAGACAATACATACTTAAAATACACATCTACACATTAATATGCTCATCATCCACATTCGCAGACTATATGCATAAAGCACACATCCGCTCCTTCATATGTATGTCAACCATTTTAATACACTAGACACATATATGCACATGAATACAGAACAAAAATATCACCTCTCATAAGATGCAGAACTTCAGAACAGTTTGATCTTTCTGCTGATGGCATTAAGGGTAGACACACCTTTTTTCCTCTCATAATCTTTCCAATGCATTCATATTTAACAAGAGTCTTTATGCAATATGTTTGAGAAATTCGGATGAGCTATTGTCAGTTTTCTAGTAAGATGACCCTTTAATAAGTCATTTCTTCCCTGGTTTAATATTTTTCTTGTTAGGATATAATTCAATATTTTGGTCATTATACGAATTAATTCAAGGCTGATTAGAAGTCAGAATACTATATTAGATAACTCACCTATTTGCAAAGTTATGGAATTTTCATAATCCATTCCTAACTCAGTGAGAGCAAAAATGCCTGTGCCTGTGTTGTTCATCATGAATTCACTGCCACACACCTATCTTTGAATCCACAGCCTTGCTGTGCATGCTGGGTCATGATACTACCAATGAGGTATAATCTCAACAATTGCTGGTCATGTTCCACAGGTGCCCAAATACTCTTTATCTAACAATCTGAAAATGTGATGATCCAGGTGATAACTGAGGCAGTTATAGGGGTTTTGTGTTTGCTTGATTTTTTTCTTTTCCTTTTTCTTTCTTTTTAGTTTTTGGTGTGTGTGTGTGTGTGTGTGTGTGTGTGTGTGTGTGTGTGTGTATGTGTGTATGTGTGTGTATTTTCTGTGTTCCAGGCTCTTTATTCTTTATGAACAAAATGATGAGTGACAGATCCTGATAAATGGCACAAGGTGACAACTTTATTTGGGGGAAGGCTAGTATGAAAGAGAATGTTTAAAAGGCAGCAGAAGGACAGCAGACCACTTGCCATTTCCTCACTATGGCCTTGTACTCATGCTAATGCCAACACTAATGCCACCATTTCCAACAGAACAGCTCTTTCTTTCTTTTTCTTTTTTTCTTGGATATTTTATGTATTTACATTTATTTTTTTAATATTTTTATTTTCTATATTCTTTGTTTACATTCCAAATGATTTCCCCTTTCCTGGATTCCCCCTCCCCATATGTCCCATAAACCTTCTTCTCTCCATCCCTTCTCCAATCACCTCCCTTCTTTTTCTTTGTCTTTATATTCCCTTCCCATGCTAGATCGATCCTTTCCAGGATCAGGACCCTCTCCATACTTCTTCATGGGAGTCATTTGTTATGCAATTTGTGCCTTGGGTATTCAGAGCTTCAGGGCTAATTAATATCCACTTATCAGAGATTGCATTCCATGTGTATTCTTTTGTGATTGGGTTACCTCACTTAGGATGATATTTTCCAGATCAAACCATTTGCCTAAAAATTTTGTGAATTCATTGTTTCTAATTGCTGAGTATTAAGTTAGAAATTTCTACTCACCCTCCAACTGCTGCTCCCATTGATGAAGGCTTCATGTACTTTCTTGATGCTCCCATTCAGAATCAAGGAGATATCAATGTTCTATAGTTTAGTTTGTTGCTAAGCTACTGTGTTGAGTTTATCAAGAATATGCTGTACATTAAGAGGCATCTCTACTTTCAAATTCCAAGGTGCCTCATCCGGAATGCCTTCTGATGGGGATAATTAAAATGCATTACTGAAACGTGAAGAATATAGGAGGCTTTGAGCATGCCCTCTGGAATACGACAATATTACACTGACAGCAGATAGTAGATGCTGCTGTTGCAGAGACTATTCAGCTCAAAATGACATTTCAGAGGGAAAGCTAAAGAAATCTGCTGGCCTGAGCAGGGAATGGAAATTAAGGGTAAAGTTCTTTCTTCTTGATGAGCTCATCATGCATGGAAGGTAAATTGTATACCTCCTCATCACAAGTGCTTAGCAAAGGAAAACTGTGTGGGTTTGTTTGTTTTGTTAATCCTGAGAGTTAGCACAAATGAGAACCACATCATCACATGTCTGCAATTGAAAACGCCCAGTTTCCAAAGCATTTGAAATCTCTGAATTGTATTAGTTCTGACCTACCACACAATTGAGTTACAATAAGCCCTAGAGTAGGCATTGCCAAATGATTTACTCTATGTCCCAGCAACCACAGGAAATGACTTGCTGACAGGCTTGCTCTTGCCCGGTAGGGACAAAAATAGTTACTGCCTGGTAAAAACAGACAGTCTCAAGATGGCAACTTTTTCTATACAGCAATTTGCTAATTTTGTGTGTGACACAGAAATTTCAAAGTAAACATCTCTTCATAACAATGGATGACAACCTTGTTAGCATCTTCTAGACTCCACTCAGTAGTTACCTAGCAACAACCAGATAGAACCTCTCTCATTCCCTCCCTCTCCCCCTCCCTCTCCCGCTCCCTCTCCCTCTCCCACCCCCTCTCCCCCTCCCTCTCTCGCTCCCTCTCCCCCTCCCTCTCTCACTCCCTCTCCCCCTCCCTCTCCTTCTCCTCACCTGCAGGCGGGCAGAAGCAAGATTATGGGGATACCAACCCAGAGCTTGCAGCTGCTGAGACCATCCCTCTCTGTCTCCCTCTCCCCTCACCCCTCTCCCTCCCTCTTCCCTCTCCCTTCCCTTCCTCCTCCCTCTCCTCCTTCCCCTCTCTATCTCCAGGAGTTCTTGGCAGTCCAGTCTCTTCCTTCTTTTTCTCTCCTCTCTCTTTTTGTTCTCTGTCCCTTTTCTTTACCTCTACTCCCTCCCCACACCCTCTTCCCATGCTCCAAATAAACTTCATTTTATGCAGTATGGTTGGTACCTGGGGAGTGGGGGTACCTCAGCATGGGCCTGCTAAGGCACCCCTTCCTACCACACCATGCCACCACATTACAAAACATAGAACCTCTCTTATTCCCTCCCTTTCCTTCTCTCTGTCTCCCCCTCCTTTTCCCCTCCCCCTCTCCTTCCCTCTCCCTCTCCCTTTGCTCATCTGCAGGCAAGCAGAAGGAAGTTTATGGGGATACCAAGCCAGAGCTTGAAGCTGCTGAGACCCTCCTATGTACATCTGGGGAGCTAGAGGCAGAGTGAGTGTTACTGGGGACTGGGAGGGAGGGGAACAGGCAACAGGAAAGAAAGTAACAAAGAGGAGGCAGCATGGAGACCATCCATGCAAAGGGCATAGTGAGAGTAGCTTCAATGACAGGCTTAAATTTAAGAGGTAAACCACATCTTAACAGATGACCCTCAGAAAACTGGGCATGACACTTCTGGAGGACCCTGCTATACCTCTCCTGGGCATATACCCAGAGGATTCCCCAGCATGCAATAAGGACACATGTTCCACTATGTTTATAGAAGCCCTATTTGTAGTAGCCAGAATCTGGAAAGAATCCAGATGTCCCTCAATGAAGGAATGGATACAAAAAATGTGGTATATTTACACAATGGAGTACTACTCATCAATTAGAAACAATGAATTCATGAAATTCTTAGACAAATGGATGGAGCTGGAGAACATCACACTGAGGTAACCCAGTCTCAAAAGATCAATCATGGTATGCACTCACTGATAAGTGGATATTAGCCTAGAAACTTTGAATACCCAAGACATAATCCACATATTAAATGATGTCCAAGAAGAACGGAGGAGTGGCCCCTGGTTCTGGAAAGACTCAGTGCAGCAGTATAAGGAATACCAGAACAGGGAAGTGGGAATGGGAGATGGGGGAGCAGGGGAGGGAAGAGGGCTTATGGGACTTTCGGGAGTGGGGAGCCAGAAAATGGGAAATCATTTGAAATATAAATAAAGAAATTCGAATTAAAAAAAAAGAAAGAAGCTGAACATAAACTTATCGTGGCCAGGGTCAGGGGATATAAGTCAAAGGGTGTGAGGAGAGGTCCGTGAATGGGTCCTGAATTACAGGTAGAAAGCAATGGGGGAGGATAGCATGGCATTCCTGAAAAGCAGAAGAGAAGACTTTTACTGGTTTAGCCAGGAAAAAAAAATCATAAGGAATATTTGAAGAGACAGATATGCTCAACCTAACTTAAACATTAGATGTTATATACACAAATATTCTAGTTTGGACTAATTTTATGTTCTGGTCATCAGTTAAAATCAACTCAAAAATTATAAATAAATTATGAGCAGTGCAGCAAGGCTTGCAGGGAGCACATGCGTGTGTGTGTGTGTGTGTGTGTGTGTGTGTGTGTATTAAATGTAGCTGATGCTCAATGTGGTAAAAACTTAAAAAAGAAAAAACTTAAAATGGGGACTTCAAACTCTGTTTTTAATATTATTTCAGCTACTGTTTTCCTTCCTAAAAGAAAGCAATATATTATAACAACATTTGTATATTTCCTATAAATAGCTAAAAGCTCTGCACTAATACTTAAATATAATTTTGTGCAAAACTTTAGGTTTTTATTAACTTAATAAAATATACTTACTGTGCTCTAAGTCAATTAAGATTTTTAAAAGCGATTTCAATTGTGCTATATTAAGATATCACCATAGAGGTGGTTCAATGGGTCAGCCACTGCTGCTCAAACATTAAGACCCTAAGTTTGAATTTGCAGAACCCAGATAAAGCCAGGTTGTAATGGTAACTTTTATTTGCCTGAAGTTAACTCCTGCCTTTGAGGCTTACTGTCTCCATTTGCTAGCCTAGGCCTAGTCCTAGAGGCTTGCAGCCTCCATACAATCTAATCTAGCCTCTGGGACATACTGCTCTCCTTCTCCTGTTCTTTCTGAGCTCTGGCTGGCTGGTTCAGCTCAGCTGTTTGGGCTCAGACTCCTCTCCAGGCTGTCTGATTCAATCTGGCTTCTCTCTTAGCCTCTGACTTTTGCTCTGTTTGGCTTCATACTAACTTTGGCAGCATAGCCTAATCTTCAGTTCCTTCTCATTACCTCGCTCTTTCTGTCTTTACCTGGGTCTAGCTTGTTCTCTCTTCAACCTGTCTCTCTGAAACTCTCCCAGTAAAACTGCCCATTTTAATTTTTCTGTACTGCTCTCTCTCTCTCTCTCTCTCTCTCTCTCTCTCTCACATGTGTGTGTGTGTGTGTGTGCAAATGGTAAAGAATTTTAATTAAATAATGTTTATATTTCACTCTCTAGATTAGCATGTGGCTACAGGGGCAGGGCAGGGCAGGGCAGAGAAAAGCGGGGAAGTGGATACGAAGTTTCAGTTTCACAATGATAGAGTTATAGAGGTTGGTTGGACAACAATGTGAGCACACCTAACACTAGCAAACCATACAGTTAAAAATGCTTAAGATACTAAACTTTGTCAAGAGCATTTTTTTATCACAACAAAGAATAAACAAAACCTTGAAGAGGAACAGGGAGTTTTTAGTGTGATGGTGCCATGTTATGTTTAAAAAGCAAAACAGATATACTAACAAGCTAGTATTTATAGGTTGGAGGTGAGCTGGCCATTGCTGGGAGTTCCACTTCCTGCAGCTCTAACGTAAAGGTATTATGTGTATATGTATAGTTTTGTAACTAGAATGTAGTCCTTGTTCACTTTCGTATGTAACTGTGCTTAGAGTGTCAATGTTTCTTTTTTTTTCTTTTCCTTTTAACTTCAGGCCCTTGTATGTTGTGTCTCTGATTTGAAATAGCAGAGAGGAAGCATAGCGGCGGCGGCGGCGGCGGCGGCGGCAGCAGCGGCAGCAGTGGCTGCTCCAGCTGAAGGGCCATCAGCAGTGGAACCAAGGCGTCACAGGGACCAGTTAGGCCCTGCGCCCACGACCACTGACCTTCGCTGACCAGCCGGACAGCAAGCAGCTGCAGTTGTGCGGCGCCTTTCCTGCACGGAGGCCACTTCAGAACTCGGCCTCCCACCAGTCAGGAGAGGAGCATCCATCTTGGCTCCGTACTCCAGGAATCGGACAGACTGAGATCCAGATCAGTCTGGGCGGCAGCATTACATCTCCAAGTCCTGCAAGTGGCTAGCTGGGCTTCCGGGCGGCCAGCTGGGAGAAGTCAGGGTGCTCCAGTGAATCCAGCGGGCCCCAGCGGGAGCCTTCGGGTGCCTGCTTTGGGATCTGAACAGCCTGGGCAGCAGCACACTGTCTACAAGCAGTGCAGGAGGTAAGCTGTGCACCAGAGGCCAACTGGGAAGGGGCAGCTTGCACTGGTGAGTCCAGCACTGACAAGATAAACTAACACCAGTGAGATCTAGATGGCAAAAGGCAAACGCAGGAACGTCACTAACAGAAATCAAGGCAATATGGCAACATCTGAACCCAATTCTCCTCTACCAACATGTCCTGGATACCCCATCACACCAGTAAAACAAGATTTGGATTTAAAATCACTGGTCATGATGCTGGTACAGGAACACATGAAGGTCATACATAAAGAAATTCAGGAGACAATGGATCAAAAGGTAGAAGCCCTTGCAAGGGAAACACAAAAATCATTGAAAGAAATCCAGGAGAATACAAAAGCCAACAAGGAGGAAATGCAAAAAACACTTAAAGAAATACAGGAGAACTTTGCTCAACAGGCTGAGGTCATGAAAGACGAAACACAAAAATCTCTTAAAGAAATACAGGAGAACTTTGGTCAACAGGCTGAGTTCATGAAAGAGAAAACACAAAAATCTCTTAAAGAATTACAGGAAAACACAAACATGCAAGTGAAGGAGCTAAGCAAAACCATCCAGGATCTAAAATCAGAAGTAGAAACAACTAAGAAAACTCAAAGGGAGACAACTTTGGAGATAGAAAGCCTTGGGAAGAAATCAGGGGACAGAGATACAAATATCAACAACAGAATATAAGAGATAGAAGAAAGAATCTCAGATGCTGAAGATTCCATAGAAACCATGGACTCAACAGTTAAAGAAAATGCAAAATGCAAAAAGCTTGTAACCCAAAATATCCAGGAAATCCAGGACACAATGAGAAGACCAAACCTAAGGATTATAGGCATAGAGGAGAGTGAAGATTTACAACTTAAAGGGCCAGCAAACATCTTCAATAAAATTATGGAAGAAAACTTCCCTAACCTAAAGAGAGAGATGCCCATGAATATACAAGAAGCCTACAGAACTCCAAACAGACTGGACCAGAACAGAAATACTTCCCGTCACATAATAATCAAAACACCAAATGTTCTAAACAAAGAAAGAATACTAAAGGCAGTAAGAGAAAAAGGCCAAGTAACATATAAAGGAAGACCTATCAGAATCACAGCAGACTTTTCACCTGAGACTATGAAGGCTAGAAGGTCCTGGGCAGATGTCATGCAGACTCTAAGAGAGCACAAATGCCAACCAAAACTACTATATCCAGCAAAACTCTCAATCACCATAGATGGAGAAACTAAGATATTTCATGACAAAACCAAGTTTACCCAATATCTATCCACAAACCCGGCCCTAAAAAGGATAATAGGAGGACAACACCAATACAAGGAGGGAAACTTCACCCTGGAAAAAGCAAGATAGTAACCTTTCATCAAACCCAAAAGAAGTTAAGCATTCAAATTTAAAAAATAATGTCAAAAATGATAGGAACTAACAATCACTATTCCTTAATATCTCTTAACATCAATGGACTTAATGCCCCAATAAAAAGACACAGACTAACTGAATGGATACGTAAACAGGACCCTACATTTTGCTGCTTACAGGAAACACACCTCAGGGTCAAAGACAAACACTACCTTAGAGTAAAAGGCTGGAAGACAATTTTACAAGCAAATGGTCTCAGGAAACAAGCTGGAGTAGCCATTTTAATATCAGATAAAATTGACTTTCAACCCAAAGTCATCAAAAGAGACCCTGAGGGACACTTCTTGCTCGTCAAAGGAAAAATACAAAAAGAAGAACTGTCAATCCTGAACATCTATGCCCCAAATGCAAGGGCACCCTCTTTTGTAAAAGAAACTTTATTAAAACTAAAAGCACACATTGCACCTAACACAATAATTGTGGGTGACTTCAACACTGCACTTTCCTCAATGGACCGATCAGGAAAACAGAAACTAAACAGGGACACAATGAAACTAATTGAAGCTTTGGACCAATTAGATTTAACAGATATATATAGAACATTCTATCCTAAAACAAAAGAATATACCTTTTTCTCAGCACCTCATGGTACCTTCTCCAAAATCGACCATATAATTGGTCACAAGACAGACCTCAACAAATATAAGAAGATCGAACTAATCCCATGCCTCCTATCTGATCACTATGGAGTAAAAGTGGTCTTCAATAGCAACAGAAACAACAGAAAGCCCACATACACGTGGAAACTGAACAATAATCTACTCAATGATACCTTGGTCAAGGAAGAAATAAAGAAAGAAATTAAAGACTTTTTAGAACACAATGAAAATGAAAACACAACATACCCAAATCTATGGGACACAATGAAAGCAGTGCTAAGAGGAAAACTCATAGCCCTGAGTGCCTCCAAAAAGAAAATGGAGAGAGCATACATTACCAGCTTAATGACACACCTGAAAGCCCTGGAACAAAAAGAAGCTATTTCGCCCAGGAGGAGTAGAAGGCAGGAAATCATCAAACTCAGGGCCGAAATCAATCAAGTAGAAACAAAGAGAACCATACAAAAAATCAACAATACGAGGAGCTGGTTCTTTGAGAAAATCAACAAGATAGATAAACCCTTAGCCAGAATGACCAAAGGGCACAGAGAAAGTATCCAAATTAACAAACTTAGAAATGAAAAGGGAGATATAACAACGGAAACTGAGGAAATCCAAAAAATCATCAGATCCTACTACAAGAGCCTGTACTCAACACAACTGGAGAATCTGGAGGAAATGGACAATTTCCTTGACAGATACCAAATACCAAAATTAAATCAGGACCAACTAGACCATCTAAACAGTCCCATAATGCCTAAAGAAATAGAAGGAGTCATAGAAAGTCTTCCAACCAAAAAAAGCACAGGACCAGATGGCTTCAGTGCAGAATTCTACCAGACCTTCAAAGAAGAGTTAACACCAATACTCTTCAAACTATTCCACAAAATAGAAACAGAAGGAACACTACCCAATTCCTTCTACGAAGCCACAATTACGCTGATACCAAAGCCACACAAAGATCCAACAAAGAAAGAGAACTTCAGACCAATTTCCCTTATGAACATCGATGCAAAAATACTCAATAAAATTCTTGCCAACCGAATCCAAGAACACATCAAAACGATCATCCACCATGATCAAGTAGGCTTTATCCCGGGAATGCAGGGTTGGTTCAATATACGGAAATCCATCAATACAATCCACTACATAAACAAACTCAAAGAACAAAACCACATGGTCATTTCATTGGATGCTGAAAAAGCATTTGACAAAATTCAGCATCCCTTCATGCTTAAAGTCTTGGAGAGAACAGGAATTCAAGGCCCATACCTAAACATAGTAAAAGCAATATACAGCAAACCGGTAGCCAGCATCAAACTAAATGGAGAGAAACTTGAAGCAATCCCACTGAAATCAGGGACCAGACAAGGCTGCCCCCTTTCTCCTTATCTTTTCAATATTGTACTTGAGGTACTAGCTCGGGCAATTCGACAACATAAGGAGGTCAAAGGGATACAAATTGGAAAGGAAGAAGTCAAACTATCATTATTTGCAGATGACATGATCGTCTACCTAAGTGACCCAAAGAACTCCACTAGAGAGCTCCTACAGCTGATAAACAACTTCAGCAAAGTGGCAGGTTATAAAGTCAACTCAAGCAAATCAGTGGCCTTCCTATACTCAAAGGATAAGCAGGCTGAGAAAGAAATTAGGGAAATGACCCCCTTCACAATAGCCACAAACAGTATAAAGTATCTTGGGGTGACTCTTACCAAACATGTGAAAGATCTGTATGACAAGAACTTCAAGACTCTGAAGAAGGAAATGGAAGAAGACCTCAAAAAATGGGAAAACCTCCCATGCTCATGGATCGGCAGAATCAATATAGTTAAAATGGCCATTTTGCCTAAAGCACTATACAGATTCAATGCAATACCCATCAAAATCCCAACTCAATTCTTCACAGAGGTAGAAAGAGCAATTATCAAATTCATCTGGAACAACAAAAAACCCAGGATAGCTAAAACTATTCTTAGCAACAAAAGGAAATCTGGGGGAATCAGTATCCCTGACCTCAAGCAATACTACAGAGCAATAGTGTTAAAAACTGCATGGTATTGGTACAGTGACAGGCAGGAGGATCAATGGAACAGGATTGAAGATCCAGAAATGAACCCACACACCTATGGCCACTTGATCCTCGACAAAGAGGCTGAAAACATCCAATGGAAAAAAGATAGCCTTTTCAACAAATGGTGCTGGTTCAATTGGAGGTCAGCATGCAGAAGAATGCGAATTGATCCATCCTTGTCTCCTTGTACTAAGCTCAAATCCAAATGGATCAAGGACCTACACATAAAGCCAGACACTCTGAAGCTAATAGAAAAAAAACTGGGGAAGACCATTGAGGACATCGGTACAGGGAGAAAGTTTCTGAACAGAACACCAATAGCGTATGCTCTAAGAGCAAGAATTGACAAATGGGACCTCATAAAATTACAAAGTTTCTGTAAGGCAAAGGACACCATCAAGAGGACAAATCGGCAACCAACAAATTGGGAAAAGATCTTCACCAATCCTACATCAGATAGAGGGCTAATATCCAATATATATAAAGAACTCAAGAAGTTAGACTCCAGAAAACCAAACAACCCTATTAAAAAATGGGGTACAGAGTTAAACAAAGAATTCTCACCTGAAGAACTTCGGATGGCGGAGAAGCATCTTAAAAAATGCTCAACTTCATTAGTCATTAGGGAAATGCAAATCAAAACAACCCTAAGATTTCATCTTACACCAGTCAGAATGGCTAAGATTAAAAATTCAGGAGACAGCAGGTGTTGGAGAGGGTGTGGAGAAAGAGGAACACTCCTCCACTGCTGGTGGGGTTGCAAATTGGTACAACCACTCTGGAAATCAGTCTGGCGGTTCCTCCGAAAACTGGGCACCTTACTTCCAGAAGATCCTGCTATACCACTCCTGGGCATATATCCAGAAGACTCCCCACCATGTAATAAGGATACATGTTCTACTATGTTCATAGCAGCCCTATTTGTAATTGCCAGATGCTGGAAAGAACCCAGGTATCCCTCAACAGAAGAGTGGATGCAAAAAATGTGGTATATCTACACAATGGAGTACTATTCAGCCATTAGAAACAATGAATTCATGAAATTCTTAGGCAAATGGATGGAGCTAGAGAATATCATACTAAGTGAGGTAACCCAGACTCAAAAGGTGAATCATGGTATGCACTCACTAATAAGTGGATATTAACCTAGAAAACTGGAATACCCAAAACATAATCCACACATCAAATGAGGTACAAGAAGAAAGGAGGAGTGGCCCCTGGTTCTGGAAAGACTCAGTGAAACAGTATTCAGCAAAACCAGAACGGGGAAGTGGGAAGGGGTGGGTGGGAGGACAGGGGAAGAGAAGGGGGTTTGCGGGACTTTCGGGGAGTGGGGGGACTAGAAAAGGGGAAATCATTTGAAATGTAAATAAATTATATCGAATAAAAAAAAAGTGCAAAAAAAAAAAAAAAAAAAAAGAAATAGAAGGAGTCATAGAAAGTCTTCCAACCAAAAAAAGCACAGGACCAGATGGCTTCAGTGCAGAATTCTACCAGACCTTCAAAGAAGAGTTAACACCAATACTCTTCAAACTATTCCACAAAATAGAAACAGAAGGAACACTACCCAATTCCTTCTACGAAGCCACAATTATGCTGATACCAAAGCCACACAAAGATCCAACAAAGAAAGAGAACTTCAGACCAATTTCCCTTATGAACATCGATGCAAAAATACTCAATAAAATTCTTGCCAACCGAATCCAAGAACACATCAAAACGATCATCCACCATGATCAAGTAGGCTTTATCCCGGGAATGCAGGGTTGGTTCAATATACGGAAATCCATCAATACAATCCACTACATAAACAAACTCAAAGAACAAAACCACATGGTCATTTCATTGGATGCTGAAAAAGCATTTGACAAAATTCAGCATCCCTTCATGCTTAAAGTCTTGGAGAGAACAGGAATTCAAGGCCCATACCTAAACATAGTAAAAGCAATATACAGCAAACCGGTAGCCAGCATCAAACTAAATGGAGAGAAACTTGAAGCAATCCCACTGAAATCAGGGACCAGACAAGGCTGCCCCCTTTCTCCTTATCTTTTCAATATTGTACTTGAGGTACTAGCTCGGGCAATTCGACAACATAAGGAGGTCAAAGGGATACAAATTGGAAAGGAAGAAGTCAAACTATCATTATTTGCAGACGACATGATCGTCTACCTAAGTGACCCAAAGAACTCCACTAGAGAGCTCCTACAGCTGATAAACAACTTCAGCAAAGTGGCAGGTTATAAAGTCAACTCAAGCAAATCAGTGGCCTTCCTATACTCAAAGGATAAGCAGGCTGAGAAAGAAATTAGGGAAATGACCCCCTTCACAATAGCCACAAACAGTATAAAGTATCTTGGGGTGACTCTTACCAAACATGTGAAAGATCTGTATGACAAGAACTTCAAGACTCTGAAGAAGGAAATGGAAGAAGACCTCAAAAAATGGGAAAACCTCCCATGCTCATGGATCGGTAGAATCAATATAGTTAAAATGGCCATTTTGCCTAAAGCACTATACAGATTCAATGCAATACCCATCAAAATCCCAACTCAATTCTTCACAGAGGTAGAAAGAGCAATTATCAAATTCATCTGGAACAACAAAAAACCCAGGATAGCTAAAACTATTCTCAGCAACAAAAGGAAATCTGGGGGAATCAGTATCTCTGACCTCAAGCAATACTACAGAGCAATAGTGTTAAAAACTGCATGGTATTGGTACAGTGACAGGCAGGAGGATCAATGGAACAGGATTGAAGATCCAGAAATGAACCCACACACCTATGGCCACTTGATCCTCGACAAAGAGGCTGAAAACATCCAATGGAAAAAAGATAGCCTTTTCAACAAATGGTGCTGGTTCAATTGGAGGTCAGCATGCAGAAGAATGCGAATTGATCCATCCTTGTCTCCTTGTACTAAGCTCAAATCCAAATGGATCAAGGACCTACACATAAAGCCAGACACTCTGAAGCTAATAGAAAAAAAACTGGGGAAGACCATTGAGGACATCGGTACAGGGAGAAAGTTTCTGAACAGAACACCAATAGCGTATGCTCTAAGAGCAAGAATTGACAAATGGGACCTCATAAAATTACAAAGTTTCTGTAAGGCAAAGGACACCATCAAGAGGACAAATCGGCAACCAACAAATTGGGAAAAGATCTTCACCAATCCTACATCAGATAGAGGGCTAATATCCAATATATATAAAGAACTCAAGAAGTTAGACTCCAGAAAACCAAACAACCCTATTAAAAAATGGGGTACAGAGTTAAACAAAGAATTCTCACCTGAAGAACTTCGGATGGCGGAGAAGCATCTTAAAAAATGCTCAACTTCATTAGTCATTAGGGAAATGCAAATCAAAACAACCCTAAGATTTCATCTTACACCAGTCAGAATGGCTAAGATTAAAAATTCAGGAGACAGCAGGTGTTGGAGAGGGTGTGGAGAAAGAGGAACACTCCTCCACTGCTGGTGGGGTTGCAAATTGGTACAACCACTCTGGAAATCAGTCTGGCGGTTCCTCCGAAAACTGGGCACCTTACTTCCAGAAGATCCTGCTATACCACTCCTGGGCATATATCCAGAAGACTCCCCACCATGTAATAAGGATACATGTTCTACTATGTTCATAGCAGCCCTATTTGTAATTGCCAGATGCTGGAAAGAACCCAGGTATCCCTCAACAGAAGAGTGGATGCAAAAAATGTGGTATATCTACACAATGGAGTACTATTCAGCCATTAGAAACAATGAATTCATGAAATTCTTAGGCAAATGGATGGAGCTAGAGAATATCATACTAAGTGAGGTAACCCAGACTCAAAAGGTGAATCATGGTATGCACTCACTAATAAGTGGATATTAACCTAGAAAACTGGAATACCCAAAACATAATCCACACATCAAATGAGGTACAAGAAGAAAGGAGGAGTGGCCCCTGGTTCTGGAAAGACTCAGTGAAACAGTATTCAGCAAAACCAGAACGGGGAAGTGGGAAGGGGTGGGTGGGAGGACAGGGGAAGAGAAGGGGGTTTGCGGGACTTTCGGGGAGTGGGGGGACTAGAAAAGGGGAAATCATTTGAAATGTAAATAAATTATATCGAATAAAAAAAAAGTGCAAAAAAAAAAAAAAAAAAAAAAAAAGAAATAGAAGGAGTCATAGAAAGTCTTCCAACCAAAAAAAGCACAGGACCAGATGGCTTCAGTGCAGAATTCTACCAGACCTTCAAAGAAGAGTTAACACCAATACTCTTCAAACTATTCCACAAAATAGAAACAGAAGGAACACTACCCAATTCCTTCTACGAAGCCACAATTATGCTGATACCAAAGCCACACAAAGATCCAACAAAGAAAGAGAACTTCAGACCAATTTCCCTTATGAACATCGATGCAAAAATACTCAATAAAATTCTTGCCAACCGAATCCAAGAACACATCAAAACGATCATCCACCATGATCAAGTAGGCTTTATCCCGGGAATGCAGGGTTGGTTCAATATACGGAAATCCATCAATACAATCCACTACATAAACAAACTCAAAGAACAAAACCACATGGTCATTTCATTGGATGCTGAAAAAGCATTTGACAAAATTCAGCATCCCTTCATGCTTAAAGTCTTGGAGAGAACAGGAATTCAAGGCCCATACCTAAACATAGTAAAAGCAATATACAGCAAACCGGTAGCCAGCATCAAACTAAATGGAGAGAAACTTGAAGCAATCCCACTGAAATCAGGGACCAGACAAGGCTGCCCCCTTTCTCCTTATCTTTTCAATATTGTACTTGAGGTACTAGCTCGGGCAATTCGACAACATAAGGAGGTCAAAGGGATACAAATTGGAAAGGAAGAAGTCAAACTATCATTATTTGCAGACGACATGATCGTCTACCTAAGTGACCCAAAGAACTCCACTAGAGAGCTCCTACAGCTGATAAACAACTTCAGCAAAGTGGCAGGTTATAAAGTCAACTCAAGCAAATCAGTGGCCTTCCTATACTCAAAGGATAAGCAGGCTGAGAAAGAAATTAGGGAAATGACCCCCTTCACAATAGCCACAAACAGTATAAAGTATCTTGGGGTGACTCTTACCAAACATGTGAAAGATCTGTATGACAAGAACTTCAAGACTCTGAAGAAGGAAATGGAAGAAGACCTCAAAAAATGGGAAAACCTCCCATGCTCATGGATCGGTAGAATCAATATAGTTAAAATGGCCATTTTGCCTAAAGCACTATACAGATTCAATGCAATACCCATCAAAATCCCAACTCAATTCTTCACAGAGGTAGAAAGAGCAATTATCAAATTCATCTGGAACAACAAAAAACCCAGGATAGCTAAAACTATTCTCAGCAACAAAAGGAAATCTGGGGGAATCAGTATCTCTGACCTCAAGCAATACTACAGAGCAATAGTGTTAAAAACTGCATGGTATTGGTACAGTGACAGGCAGGAGGATCAATGGAACAGGATTGAAGATCCAGAAATGAACCCACACACCTATGGCCACTTGATCCTCGACAAAGAGGCTGAAAACATCCAATGGAAAAAAGATAGCCTTTTCAACAAATGGTGCTGGTTCAACTGGAGGTCAGCATGCAGAAGAATGAGAATTGATCCATCCTTGTCTCCTTGTACTAAGCTCAAATCCAAATGGATCAAGGACCTCCACATAAAGCCAGACACTCTGAAGCTAATAGAAAAAAAACTGGGGAAGACCCTTGAGGACATCGGTACAGGGAGAAAGTTTCTGAACAGAACACCAATAGCGTATGCTCTAAGAGCAAGAATTGACAAATGGGACCTCATAAAATTACAAAGTTTCTGTAAGGCAAAGGACACCATCAAGAGGACAAATCGGCAACCAACAAATTGGGAAAAGATCTTCACCAATCCTACATCAGATAGAGGGCTAATATCCAATATATATAAAGAACTCAAGAAGTTAGACTCCAGAAAACCAAACAACCCTATTAAAAAATGGGGTACAGAGTTAAACAAAGAATTCTCACCTGAAGAACTTCGGATGGCGGAGAAGCATCTTAAAAAATGCTCAACTTCATTAGTCATTAGGGAAATGCAAATCAAAACAACCCTAAGATTTCATCTTACACCAGTCAGAATGGCTAAGATTAAAAATTCAGGAGACAGCAGGTGTTGGAGAGGGTGTGGAGAAAGAGGAACACTCCTCCACTGCTGGTGGGGTTGCAAATTGGTACAACCACTCTGGAAATCAGTCTGGCGGTTCCTCCGAAAACTGGGCACCTTACTTCCAGAAGATCCTGCTATACCACTCCTGGGCATATACCCAGAAGACTCCCCACCATGTAATAAGGATACATGTTCTACTATGTTCATAGCAGCCCTATTTGTAATTGCTAGATGCTGGAAAGAACCCAGGTATCCCTCAACAGAAGAGTGGATGCAAAAAATGTGGTATATCTACACAATGGAGTACTATTCAGCCATTAGAAACAATGAATTCATGAAATTCTTAGGCAAATGGATGGAGCTAGAGAATATCATACTAAGTGAGGTAACCCAGACTCAAAAGGTGAATCATGGTATGCACTCACTAATAAGTGGATATTAACCTAGAAAACTGGAATACCCAAAACATAATCCACACATCAAATGAGGTACAAGAAGAAAGGAGGAGTGGCCCCTGGTTCTGGAAAGACTCAGTGAAACAGTATTCAGCAAAACCAGAACGGGGAAGTGGGAAGGGGTGGGTGGGAGGACAGGGGAAGAGAAGGGGGCTTGCGGGACTTTCTGGGAGTGGGGGGGCTAGAAGAGGGGAAATCATTTGAAATGTAAATAAATTATATCGAATAATAAAAAAAAAAGAAAAAAAACTGAAAGAAAAAAAAATATATCAAATAAAAAAAAACAAAAAACAAACAAACAAACAAACAAACAAAAAAAAAAAAAAAAAAGAAATAGCAGAGAGGACAGATTTGTAGAAATGGCTCAGCCGAAGTGCACTGCTGGGACAGATGCCACGGAAGGCTGGTGGGCTGCCTCCCAGATGAGGCTGGCACCTTAGAGTTTCTATGGAAAACTTAGTCGCAAACAAAGCTTGTAGAAGTCACTTTGTTGTTTTTCTTTTAACTTTTAATTACTTAAATAAAATACATGGTTTTCATAGTAAATGTAGACTGCTTATGTAAATCTGTGTACGGTTTTCTAAAGGGAACCCTGTAGGGTAATCCGGCTTCCAGCCCTTTCTCCTGTGCAGACTAGCGATGGACGAGCTTTGTCCAGTCATTGAAGCAGCAGAACCACTACATTTTCTGATAGTTTCACGATAAGTGATATCCTACTAACTAGGAAATTTCACACCCTTAGTTTCTTTGTTGAGGAAGTCTGTTCTATTTATTTCACTGAGGAAAACTTATGTACTGCTCTCTTAAGTAGCATCTCTTTTCTCTCTGTTATCTTAAGAGTTGGGCATATCCTATGCTGTCAAATCTTTTTCTGATTCTTCACTTTCTTTGCCTCTCGAATAGACAACATTTTTAAACATGGGGGCTTCCTTCTACAAACTAAGTTTACCTTCACTCTTTGGGATTAAAGGTACTCGCTCACTAAGGACATATCTTTATTCCAGCCAGAGGAATTAAAGGTATGTGCTAAGGCTGAGCCACACTGTAACTAGAAACAGGTTTTTCCAGTAAACAATACAATTTGGGGTGCACAGTGTGATCAAATATCCTGCAACACCAGACAGGATAGCAGGGAGGTCTGAAATCCTCAAAGTCTTATAGGGAGATGAGAATCTGAGGCAGGAGAATCTTCAGAAGTTCATAGGTCAAGTTTCATGGCATAAGTAGTAAAACAAGAGGGTCTCCTTCTCAAACAAGCTGAAATGCAAGGACTAAAATTTTCATTTGACCTCCAAACGTGCAGCATGGTGTCAGCACGCCTGCATTCACATATAAATGTGCACACACACATTACATTGTACATATACAAAATATCAACATAATACTTAGGCCCTATTTTAGTTTGTCAACTATACTGGAATAAAATATTAGCCTATATGTGGTGACAAATTCATTATAATTGACCTTGCAAAGTTGAGATATAGAGCATTGTTAGATGCACACAAAAGAGGGTCACAAATCACAAAATGAACTGCATGTACAGCTTGCCTCTGGCACTTCCTCATTAGCAGCCTGGAGAAATCACTTAACCATAACTATGAAGGGCACCCCTGTGCTGTAATTTGCATTATTAACTAGACTTCATCAGCATCATGGCAATAAACTATAAGAGAAGAGTGAAATCATGCTTCAAGGGCCCAATTCCCCTTCTAAGAACTGCTTGCTATCCCCCTGTAGCCTTTGTTCTATAGAACACACTCCAGGATTCTCGGTCACCAGAACACCTGCAACTTCCTACCTGGGATGAAAAGGGTGTCTCATTTCATGTCTAGATAACTGTTATATATTTTTAAGACGTGTCAAAAATATTCTAAAATATTCATCATCAGGTCAAAGACAGGCAGAATATGTTGATATTTTACCAGTGGTCAGTGGATAACCTGGTCCTGTAACAAATATTAAAACATATAATTTAAATAGAAGCCTTCCTTTTCCACAAGATATTCTATGCTTTTATTTTTGTTTTCTTCTGAGCTTCAGACTGTGAGACTCAGAGCTCAAATGACAGAAGGACTATGTCATTGTGTAGATGAGTGAGGACACTGGAGGTATTTCAGACTCAGTGGCTTGTACTGTTTGTTTTTAATTCTTGGTTTCTGGACACCTTCCCTCCACTGAGAAGGAACACAGGGAGCAGTGAGTGTCAGAGCTGCTCAGAGCCATTCCCATGACAGGTTAATCCATTTGCATAATACTCATGCGGACTTACATGTATTTCCTTGGTCACTCCTGGGAAAATGATCCAATCTTTATAGAGCTACTAATAGCAACTGAAAGCAAAAGAATCATGATGTTCAGTGTTCTTAATATGACAGGAGGGTAATGTCCTTAAGGACATTATTTCATTTTGCTTTTCCCAGGTATTGTGTCCATAATTAAAACTTGTTGTGGGCTTGTTTCATTAAATATGACTGATGGGGAATAGACTACAAGTTGAATTAAACAAGCTGCTAATGAAGCAAAGATCTCTTATTCCTCTTCCAAAGTGATTTCTGGGCAAGGGAAGTCATAAGACCACAGGTATGCCATGGTCAGAGTACCTGTGGCCCAGAACAATAAGTGGTCTCTGCCTCTGTAACTCAGTTTACACAGGAAATAAGAGGAATGTTCAATGGGGACTATGGATACTGGTGATTTGTCCTTGGTTTGTGGACATCACACACCAAGAAAAAACCAGTCACTTATTCCTCCTGCCTGCCCATTATCTGAGCCACATAAGTGCATAGGTTGGCCCTTTAAAATCTTTGTTCTTCCTAGAATCTATTTTTCTTAGCCTCATTCAAAGCTTAATAACTTTGAGATGACTTATGAAAATACATAACTATGGAAATGGAGGATCTGAAATAAATGAGTACTTTAGAATTTAGTTCCATCAGGCACGCTATTTTCAACGCATTTGATTCTAGAAGACATTTAAGGCATGAAAAATGGATCTGGTTTTGAAAAGCTGATGACCCAGTAATTATGGAATATCACAGAAGCACATAACCTCACCCCTACCAAATAGTGTGATTTTATGTTGTATTTATGGCTTCACACAAGTGCCCAAAGAGAAGCAGCAGAGCGAACATGGTGTCCTTGACTTGCTCTAACATGGGAGCAGGTCAGAAAAAGACCCAGAGGGTCCTACCTGTTCTCATATTGGAACAATGAATCATGATTTTCAGTGTACTTAGTATGACAGGATATTCATGTCTTTTTCTTCTGTACTATGACTTAACAAAATAGGTATGTATTCACACACAAGAGAAATCACAACAGCAAAACTGCCAAAGGGGTGGGTGAACAGAAAACTTTTTAAAAAGACTATGAGAGTAAGAGAGAAATTAAAGGCAACTCTCAGGGAATATGAATGTTTTAGCATTTGTCCTTTGTTAGCCAACACAAGACTGTTCCATTAGCATTGTGCTCCTTCAACTCTGAGCCTCCCCAGTGGAGAACTGAGTGCATAAGAAGTAAGCCAGATGACCCTCTACCTTGCCTTCCCAGTCACATTTCTGTTACTATAGCAAATATCTGATAAAATCAACATTTGGAGGGAAATGGTGGTTTTGGCCCACAGCTTTGAAGTCAACAGTCCACAGAGAGTAGTAGCCTTGTTGCTTTAAGACCCATGAAGAGGCAGTATGTCAAAGCTAGAGAGATGTGGCAGAGCAAAACTGCTCACCATATAGCCAGGACATAAATGAGAGGAAAGGCGCTGGGGTCTACTCTCCCTTGCAGAGCATGATATAAAGACCTCCTGCTCATCCCCAGCTGTCAAAGGTTCCAACACCTCCCAACAGCACCAAGCTGGGACTTAACTGTAACATATCAATACATGATATTGAGGGACCTGGAGGGAATAACTGCAGCATACATTCCTGTGATTTCAAAGTTTGAGGCATGGCTACAGCATACATCCTTGTGATTTCAAAGTTTGAGGCACTGTCAACATCTACCTTAAAAGTCTTTGAAGGCTTTATATTTTAAGAGCCTGATGTGGGGCTCTAAACAGTATAGTAGACACTACATATGCAAAATAACTCATACAATATCTTATTTACATTATACAAAAACTTTCTTGAAATACAGTTGCACCTCTGGTGATGATAGCTCATATCTCTCTTCTTATTTTATGCCTGGACTTCCTATACACTGATATTTAAGAATACTCACCCTTGGATTCTGTCTGTCTGTCTGTCTGTCTGTCTGTCTGTCTGTCTGTCTGTCTTTCTCTGTCTCTCTCTCACATGCATGGTGTGTGTGTGTGGGTGTGCGTGTGCGCGTGCGCGCGCGCGCGCGCACAGGCTTTAAAGTATATAGCTATATTTGGCTTTCTAATGTTAAATTTAGGGAGGAGCTTAAAATCTAGACTCTAGGTGAGCAGTTGCCTGCCTACCTTCATTACCTCTGTCTCATGAAACGTCTACCAGGATCTTAGCCAACAAGTACTAAAATAGCCTTCTCCCCAAGATCTAAAGGTAGGTGCTCCATTGTATCAAAGATTTTTTTTCTCCCATTCCTTGTCATGCTGAGACCTAATGTCAGTGACATTAATATCAATTGTAGATGTATTCTGATACCACTGGAGGGAAGAAAAAAGGGACCTATCTAAGAGGAAATCTGTATTACCTTGACCTTTTCTGTTTCTCCTTGCATGGACATATTATTTTTTTAGGGTATGGTAGTTTAAATATGCTTGACCCATGAGAAGTGCTACTATTCATGTGTCCTTGTTGGAGTAAGTGCATCACTGTTTGGGTAGGCTTTGAGGGTTCTTAGTACTAAAGCTCTGCCCTGTGTAGGACCCAGTCTTCTCCTGACTGTCCATGGAGCAAGATGCAGACCTTTCTGCTCCTTCTCTACCACATGTCTGGCTGCATGCTGCATATGCCATTCTTCCTGCCATAATGATAATGGACTGAACCTCTGAAAACATAAGCTAGCCCCAAGTAAATATCTATTTAAGCATTGCCTTGGTCATGGTGTCTCTTCAGAAGCAATAAAACCCTAATGAAGAAGTTGGCACCAGGGATTACACTATTGCTGTGATAGGACTGACCATATTTTTGTCCCTATTTGGAGGAATGTGGATTTTAGATATTTGGATTATAAAAACAATGGAATGTTTTACATCAGGCTTAATGGACATACTAGTAGAAGCAGCAAAGACACTAGTGCCGAGGGCAATTTGAATGGTGGGAGCCTGCCTCAAGAAGTTTCAGAGGACAATTTTAGTGTGTAACTTAGAGACTGTTGTTGTGATATTTTGGTGAAGAATGTGGCTGCTTTTGCCCTTGTCTGGAGAGTTTGCCTGAGGTTAAGTTTGAAGAGATTCCGATTAATTGCATTGACACAGGAAGTCTCAAAAAAGCCCAACATAGACTTTGTCCTCTGATTTACTCTCATGAGTTTATTTTGATAAGGCGTAGCAGTTTTAGAAAGAAAAAATACAAAATGTATGATTCAAGTAATAAAGGGACTTCAGAAAGTAGAATGGATCTGAATCCTGTGTTCATGGATATTAACAGATTAAGGGAGTGATATCCTCAGGGCAAGATGCCATCTGGCTAAGTTTATTGTTTTTGTTTGCATTTGAATAGGGATAATTATGTCCAGGCATTATTATAACCTGGTTATTGTTTTCATTTGGACTTTTAATCTGAAATGAACTACAATCCAGAAATAGAAGGGATACTCTTTTTTTTTAATATTTTTATTTTCTATATTCTTTGTTTACATTCCAAATGGTTTCCCCTTTCTCAGATCCCCCCTCCCCATATGTCCCATAAACCTTCTTCTCTCCATCCCTTCTCCAATCACCTCCCTCCTTTTTCTCTGTCCTTATATTCCCTGCCAATGCTAGATCAATCCTTTCCAGGATCAGGACCCTCTCCAGACTTCTTCATGGGAGTCATTTGTTATGCAATTTGTGCCTTGGGTATTCAGGGCTTCTGGGCTAATTAATATCCACTTATAAGAGATTGCATTCCATGTGTATTCTTTTGTGATTGGGTTACCTCACTTAGGATGATATTTTCCAGATCATACCATTTGCCTAAAAATTTTGTGAATTCGTTGTTTCTAATTGCTGAGTAGTATTCCATTGTGTAAATATACCACATTTTCTGTATCCATTCCTCCTTTGAGGGGCATCTGGGTTCTTTCCAGCTTCTGGCTATTATAAATAAGGCTGCTATGAACATAAATTGAGCATGTGTCTTTATTGCATGCCGGGGAATACTTTGGGTATATGCCCAGGAGAAGTATAGCAGGGTCCTCTGGAAGTCTCATGTCCAGTTTTCTGAGGAACCTCCAGACTTATTTCCACAGTGGTTGTACCATCTTACAGCCCCACCAGCAGTGGAGGAATGTTCCTCTTTCTCCACATCCTCGCCAACACCTGCTGTCTCCTGAGTTTTTGACCTTAGCCAATCTGACTGGTGTAAAGTGAAATATCAGGGTTGTTTTGATCTGAATTTCCCTAATGACTAATGGTGTTGAGCAAGAAGGGATACTCTTGATCCAAATCTTGAGGCTGGAAGACACCCACTTTTGATCCAAATCAGAGTGACCATCAAACGCTTATGTCCAGGCATGGTGGTACATACCTTTAATCACAGGAGATAGAGGCAAACAGATCTCTAAGATCAATGTCATCTTACAGAGCAAGTTCCAGGATAACCCATCTGAATGATGTAATAGAAAAGTGGGGGGTAGGTTTCAGCTCCAGTCTGCAGTAGAATTCAGGAGCTTCAGCCAAATGGTTTTGGCTTTAGCATCAAGAATAGATGGGCTCACTGGGACAACTGATGCTGATTAGATGGAGGTAAGAAATTAGCAGAAATTAAGAATAGACAAGCATCACTGAGGTGAAATCTTCTGTGAATTTTGTTCTGAGAGCACAAAGAAGTTGTGCTCCAGAGATAGTCAAGGATGTACCTCATGCTATAACTGGATTTGGTAATATGTAAGAATCACACAGGTGGTACTGGTTTTGAAGACATGAAGGGGTCACAGAGAGCAGATGATGCTTGGTACTGTGGGAGGCCAGAGAAGGCCATTAGTGACTCTTCAGCCATAGTTGACATCCTAAGACTGAAGTGGTCATATAGAGAAGTGGAGGCTTGGCCCCATGAAGAGAGCGTATGCTAGGCTATTGGTGAAACTTGACTTACATTGGAAGACTCCAAAATGTTGGAGATGCCAGTACCATAGGATGACCACAAAGAACAGCAGCAGCAGTGGAGTAGAATCAACCAGAGCTTAGAATGTTATATCAGGCAGAGCTGGTGTAAGAATCTGAGGTGACTCAAGCCCTTTGGAGATGCCCAGAAGATCACATGTGGATCCCAGACATTGGAAAAAGAAGCAGTGAACCTGATTCTCTCACATTGTGGTACATCTACACAATGGAATACTATTCAGCTATTAAAAACAAAGACATCATTAATTTTCCAGACAAATTGACGGATCTTGAGCATACCATCCTGAGTGAGGAAACCAAGACCCAAAAGAACATGCGTGGTATGTACTCTTTTATAAGTAGATACCAGCCATAAAATACAGGATAACAAGGCTACATGCCAGAGACCCAAATAAGCTAAACAAAAATGCAGGCCCAAGTGGGGAATCTTTGAATCTTGATTAGAAAGGAGAATAAAATAAAATAAAATAAAATAAAATAAAATAAAATAGGAGGCAGATGGAGTGAGGGAACTGGGTGGGAGAGGTGAAGAGGAGGGAAATTGGGGTTAGGATCATGTGTAGGGAGGGAAAGGAGAGATGGCCATGTGGCCATGAGAATGAATGGAAATATGCAAGTGAAGGCGGTAGGGAAGTGGGGGACATATCAACGATGTGCCAGAGACCTGGGATAACAAGTTTCCCAAGAATCAATGTGGGTAACCTTAGCTGAGACTTACAGAAGTGGGGATATAGAAGCTGAAGAGGCTAGCTCCTGAAGCCAGGCAGGAACCCCAGTAGAGCCATAGGGTCCCCAACTCACCCACAAAACTTTTGACCCCAAATTTAACCTGTCTACAAGAAAAGCAGGGATGGGGGATAGAGCAGAAACTGAGGCAATGGCCAACCAAAAACCAGCCGGAGACTCATCCTATGGACAGGCACTATTAATGATATTCTGTTACGCTTGTAATCAAGAGTGTAGCTTGGCAACCAACTATTGGATTGGGCTTGGGGTCCCCAACAGAGGATCTGGAGGGTAGTCCAGAGGAGCCGAAGGGGTTTACAGTCCCATGGGAAGAACAATGACTTCAGACACCCAGACACCCCGACACCCCAAGACTCCCAGGGACTGAAACATCAACCAAGGGGTGCACATGGTTCCAGCCAAAAATGTGGCAGAGGAATGCCTTGTTGGGCATCAGTGGGAGGAGTGGTCTTTGTTCAGGTAAAGGCTCAATAGAGGCCCCAACAAAGGGAAACAGACATGGGGTGGGGGGAAGGTGGGAGTGTGTCCGGTAGAGGGGCATTTACATGGAGGGAAGGGGTGGGAGGGGGGTTGGGAATCATTGCGGAGGGGGGCTTTTGGGAGGGGGGAAATTGGGAAAGGTTTTACCATTGGCAATATAAATGAAGAAGATACTCAGTAAAAAAAAAAAAAAAAAAAAAAGGAGTGTAGCTTGGTTGTGCTCTGAGAGGCTCCTTCCAGCCGGTGACACAGAAGAATGAAGATACCCGCAGCCTAACAGTGGATGGAGCTTGGGGACTCTTACAAAAGAGTTTGGGGAAGAATCACAGGTATTGAAGGGGATAAGAACTCTACTGGAAGACTGACAAAGAGGATCCTTAGTGCTCTCAAAGACTGAACCACCAACCAAACAGTATACATGGCTGGACCTAGCCTCCACCCTTTGCTACACACATATGTAGTACTGTGCAACTTGGTCTTCTTGTGGGTCCCAAACAATTGGAGGCTATCCCAAAGGCTGTTGCAGGTCTGTGGGATAGGTTCTTCTATCTGGGCTCCCTTGTTGGGCCTCAGAGTGACAGGATGAGCCTAGCCCCTCAGATACTTGATGTACCAGGGTGGGGAGATACCCAGGGGGGCCATCACCCTCTCAGAAGAGAAAGGGAGGGGGTTGGTGGCTGGGGATGAAGAATTGTGAAAGAGGTTGACTAGGAGTGGAGGCAGTGAGTAGGATATAAAGTGAATAAATAAAAACAATAAATATAATTTTAAAATATTGAAGAAACTGTGAAGTTGAAGTTGCCTTGGAGACCCTAAGATGTTAGAGATGCTAGAGCCATATGAAACCTGCTAAGGAAAGCTTCTAACAGGGAGTGGAACCAGCTCAACAGAGAAAAGGCTGTTGCAGTCATCAACACTGAATAGGTTTAGACAGCACACACAGAAATGCAGAGTTTGGAGTTTACTCATTGGTTTGTGGTTTTACTTTGGTCCAGTGCTTCCTCACTATGTCATATTGGAATGGTAATGTATATCCTGTGCCATGATATGTTGGAAGTATGTGATCTGCTTTTTGATTTTAATTTTATAGGGGTTTACAGATAAGTGACTATATGAATCTCAAAAGTGACTTCGAACTTTGGATTTTTAACATTGTTGAGACTGCTATAGACATGGGGACTTTTGAAGGTGTACTAAATGTATTTTTCAATATGGTATGGGTGGGGGGGCATTGACTCGTGTATCTAAACAAACCTATAAGACCTAGGGAATGGAATGTGTGGTTTGAATATACTTAACCCATAGAAAGTGCTACTATTAGGAGGCATGTTCTTGCTGGAAAAAGTACATTACTGGGGGGAGGGGGGGAGGGCAGGACTTAGATGCTCCTACTGCTCAAGCTCTGCCCTGCTAAGGGATTCAGTCTTCTGACTGCCTATGAATCAAGATGGAGAAAAAATTCTCAGCTGTTTCTCTAGTACATGTCTATGTGCTTCCATGCTTCTTGCTGTGATGACAACAGACTTAACCTCTGAAACTGTAAGCCAGCCACAATAAAACATTTGCCCTTATAAGAGTTGCCTTGGTCATGGTGTCTCCTCATAGCAATAAAATCCTAACAGACAAATAGTCATCATATTCTTACTTTATATCTGACCATCACTGATCAGATAAATTAAGGACAAGTGTGAAGCTCACTGAAGTTAACTTGTGAAGCCTACATGGCATATGACAAATGCTACTAATAATGCATGATTAGATGACTCAAATTTAAATGGTACCAAACCATACAGGGGACACAAAAGTAGGAGAAGGTAAAGAATCCCCTATGGAGAGCTTATAAAGGTACCAACAGGTAGGGATGCTTGGACATAGAGGTCGTCATTGGGTGGTACACCATGATTTGACTATCTCATGTACACCTGAAACTGTACCATTTTCCCCCAAAGAGGCATCAAAGTTCTTTGAAGAATGCCTTTCCTTTTAGAATCCCATAGCTTAAACATGTATTTACATCCTTTAACTCTTATCTCAATCAGTATTTGTACTGGCTCTTTTTGTGTGTCAACTTGACAAAAGCTGGAGTTATCACACAGAAAGGAGCTTCAGTTGGGGAGGTGCCTCCATGAGATCCATCTGTGGGGCATTTTCTCAGTTAGTGATCAAGGGGGGAGGGCCCCTTGTGGGAGGTGCTATTCCTGGGCTGGTATTCTTGGGTTCTATTAGAGAGCAGGCTGAGCAAGCCAGGGGAAGCAAGCCAGTAAGAAACATCCCTCCATGGCCTCTGCATCAGCTCCTGCTTCCTGACCTACTTGAGTTCCAGTCCTGACTTCCTTTAGTGATGAAGAGCAACGTGGAAGTGTGAGCAGAATAAACCCTTTCCTCCCCAACAACATTGTCATGATGTTTGTGCAGGGATAGAAATCCTGACTAAGACAGTATTATACAAAATAAAGAGATAGAGGAAAGCTGATATGTGTGTGTTTATGCACAGACACATTCTTAACAAGGCAGGGCGGAGCAGCCCTAGCAATTGAAAACCTCATTTCTATAAACTGGTCATGTAACCTTGGCTAGTATTTATAATGACTTTCTTCTACTTCTCAAGCCCTCCTTCAACTCAGTGTTTCTTTTCCTTGAATACATTGGGAAACTTGCTTTAAATGTAATAAATGATTGTTGCATACTCAGATGGTGGAGGAAATCTTTAAGATTATTCGCTCTAAGCCAAACAAACTTCAGGAAAGCAGACACAAAACAGATAGTTATGAAAACATCCTCGTCTCTCCCTCCTGCTCTCTGGGAACCTCTGAAGAAACTATTTTAAATGTTAGTAGGGGACAATGTAATGTACCTGTCCTATATGAATGGAGCCGTGACTTTCAGAATGAGATTCCAATGGCACCTCCATTTATAGCCATGATCAATGTTTCACATGAGCTGTGTCATATCTTCAGACAATACTCTTCCCATCCCTGATTGGATGGCTAGTTGTCCAGGCAACACCACAGTTCCCCATCATTAGCCAGTGTAAAGCTGTGTACCCCTGGGACATGCAGAGATGCAGCCTGACCTATGAGATCAACTGCCAGCACGCACAGTCACACAGTGATGAAGAATAATTTAGCTGTGTGACAGCCACATAAATTTTGAAGACAAAGACTGTCTTCCCTAATTTAAAGCAATTTGTGTACTTAGCTTCCCACTTCAAATATATAAAACCAGAAACAGATTTTCATAATGCAAGCTTAATAAAGTGACAGATTCTAGCTTCTAAAAGCTGTACTAAGGCCACTGTGCACGTATTTAATGTACCATTTCTTATGCATGCCATGATATTGTCAAACAGGGAAGCAGAGAGGTACTCTCCTAAGAATGATGCTGTTTATTTGTGGGTAAAATTGCATTGTAATGAGAATATATTGCCATATGAAACTATGAACATATTTAGAGATGGAGGCAAGTTGGGGGTTGCGAAGGCAAACATAGGCTTCTGTAAGTTCTTGTGAAACAAGTATCCATGGCCACAGTGGTTAAAAGATAATAGGGCTAGAGAGATGCCTCCCAGGTTTAGAGCATTTGCTACTCGTGCTGAGAAGCCAGGTATGGTTACTAGCACTCACACGTCTCTTCCACTGAGGCCAGACGAGGCTGCCCAGTTAGAATGGAATCCACAGGAAGACTACAAATTTAGGGATATTCCCCACTTCAGTTGTTGGGGGACCCACATGTAGACCAAGTTACACATCTGCTAAACATGTGGGGGGTCTAGTTCCAGCCCATGATTGCGCTTCTGTTGGACTACCTACACTTCTAATCCTGAAGGCTTGTGTCCAAGAAAAGAAGATCGGTCCTGTGTTGGATGCTTTAACCCTGACCCACTTCCGACTTGCTGCCTGGACTGTTTCCATTGTTCTGGCCCTAGAAAAATCTTTGTAGTCTATTTTCCCTGTAGCCCAGAAATCTCTCTACATTTTGTCCTACAGCCTCCTCCAAATATTCTCATCTCCATCACATGTAGTTACAGCACTCTTGAAGTCATCTTTCCAGAGTTACCAGAGGGATGGCTCCTATGGATGATAATGGGCATCATTATATGGTTTGGTTGCCACCAGTTTCATCTAACTCAGAAGCCACAAGAAATAATGATCTTATCAATTCTAGGAGTTGTTTTTATTAATTAGCTGATACAAATAATTATTGTAAGTTTTGGGACCTCTGAGCTACCATCCGTGTCTCACAAACCAGTTATGAAGAAAGGAACCACGAGACAGTCTTCAGAGTGACAACACATTTCTATCTGTGTTGAGAACATCATCCGGAGCTCTTCAGCTTGGTTGGTAGGAGGTTTCCTTCTGTGCAGAATGACTAGCCCACCAATGAAAAGGCCAGATCGAGTGGCCAAGGCTTACTTTGCTCTGCATTATTCAGTTTGACTAGCTAAAATTCTTATCCCCAGCCTTTCATAAAGGCCTCTGTTATGCTAATTTTTAGACATTTAATATGTTCCAGTTCAATGAAAATCCATTTCTCCCATTAAGCCTCACACATCTCTACCAGTTACTGTCAAACTCATGGTCATCTCACTGTGAAACCTTAATTATTTCCTGGGCCCAGTAAGCCAAAGGTTGGCTTCTTTGTACATGCACATGGTCTAGCTGTAACCCAGTTGGTGCTAACAAACGTGTTGGCAGGACCTGCCTTCAATCTCTCAGTGGACACGACTTCTGTGATGCGATGTGGCTATCTATCTTCGCTGTCGATGTGTCTGGGTTTAGGATCACCATGGGAACACTACTCCTGGTATATCTGTAAGGAAGCTTCCAGAGGTTTGACTGAGAACAGAATGTGAGCAGCAGTATTCATGGGCCAGACTTCTGAACTGAATGAATGGCTCCAGCATTCATTCATTGTTCTTTGCTTTCTGACTACAGCTGCATCACTCCTGCAGTCGGACCTTTCCCATGACTCAATACCCCCACGAAACAAAAACAAAATAAAAACAACCTTCCTTAAGTGACTTTTGTTACAGCAATCGGAGGCCTAACATATCCATCCAAACCCCTCCAATCCCCAGAGGTAGGAACACTAGTCCCCAGATGTGTCTGTCATTGGCTTGTCTAAATTCCTAGAGACATCTGTGCTGAGTGATCTACCACCCACAGATACCTGTTGTTCCTCACATAGCATGGATTCTGGGCTCTTCTGAAGCAATCCTGTAGCTCCCACCAGTTTAAGGAGGGTTAGTTCATCCCCCTCCCCCAGCCTTGCTTTCCTAATTCCCTAAAGGTATCTCTAAAACATAATTGCCAGGGTGGCTTATTACCCATGGAGTACCTCGTCAGAGAATATGAGGAGGCATTGGAAGGAAAGGGTGCTGGCATGAGCCTGGGAGGAGAGGAGGGAGGGGGATTTTGATAAGGATGTAAAGTGAACAACAACAACAATAACACATCATCTCCAGAAAACTTCTTTTTTGAGACTCTAACTCAGTGAATTTTTATCAACACAGTGACAGGAGAGGAATGTCCATTTGTGTTCTGTTGGCTTTTTTTTCTTTATAATCTATAGGTTTTCTTTAAGTGTTTGTGTGGGTGTATGCGTGTGGTTATAGGCAGTTGTGAACTGCCTTGCATGAGTACTGGGGATTCACTTTAGTCCTCTGCAAGAACAATAAGTGCTCTTAACTGATGAGGCACCACACCAGGTCCCTATACTTCTGGTTTAAGGTGTTATTGAATTCCTGTGCACAGTGGCCCTGGAATCTCATTAGACATGACCTCCTAATAGAAGGGAACAGCCTCTCTCCACACTTTTCATCTTTTTTTATGTTTAGATCATCTACAGTTTCTTTTCCCTTTTTCTTCTTGAGATATTCAGTGAATACTGGATGGTTTCATTTTATAAGATAAAGTCTGGGTCAGTCAGGAATAGATGGTCACAAGTTTTGACTACATTTGCAAGGAAAGTCTGAAATGTGGAAGTTTGTTATAGGGTTGAAAAGCCTGAAGTTGCTGGAAGATCACAGAAAACCCAGTAAAAACAGGCTATTAATGAATTATGAATGGGTTCCTAAGCCCTTAAAATCCAAGGTTATTGCAAATGCTTCTAACATTTGTAGGGAGACATAGATGTGTGTTTGTAGTTTTCCCAACCATTGCTTTTTAAGATAATTACTTGCTTTACTCATATCTTGTGTTTCACTGCTGGGAACTCATAGCAGCAAAGGCTATATCTAACACCAGCTCTGATGCAGCACTATAGAGATGCTTATTTGAAGCACTAAAGTTAGGATGAAGAGGGGAGCCCAGAGAGCCAGCAACAGTGACCAGAATTTATTCCTGAATTGTGCTGGCACTAAAGACCTGAAGAGGATGCTGTTATTAAGTACCTGAAGTGGATACTGACATTAAGTACATTAAGAAGATGCTGACATCATGTAACGGGTGTTGAACAGGACAAGGAGCTTTAGGTGACAGTTCCACCACTATTATGTAATAAAAAATGCCAAAAGGAAAATCCAACTGAACCAGTTTTAAACACTGGTTATAAGTTAAAATGTCAAATATTAGATTCATAATGTACAACAATCTATGAAGCACCTATTAATGCCTAAGTCAGTAATCTTTTTTATTTCTCAGTCCAGGACTGGTGCCTCAAGAGTTACTCTGCTTGTGAGATCACATTGTTTTGCTATCTTCACAGCCCTGATTAATTCCAACCTCATATTTAATGTGATGACTGAGCTTCATACATGAACCCTGTTGGGCACCTGCTCATGCAAAGCTTGTCTTGATGAAGCTCCCATCTAGCTTCTGCATGGGAGTCCAGTTCTGCCATTGCAATAACATTAAGTTTCCAGGTGTTTAAAATGAGAATCAGGGCAGAATTCCAGCAGTGGAAGCTGTCCTTTGCCCTTTGCTTCTGTGTTTATAATACTATTTGTACACGTGTGAGCTGAGCGAAGATGGGCTACTGAAAGGCATTCCACACTCTGAAGGCCATCCAATCTAGCACCAAACTGATGTGAGCAAATAGCTGATGATTAATATCATCATTAATAACAACATGTGTAAAAACAAGAAAATGATGTGTAAAATATACACATGCATATTTATTAAAGTTGGTCTTTTCTCAAAGGGGAATGAAAATGATAGTCAGATTACTCTCAAAGGGGGATATTGAAACGTATCAGCTAAATAAGCCAGGGAATTAAAGATGGAAAGTTACAATCATTTCAGAAATGTTCAAATGATAGAATGAATGGGAAATCTCGTAAAGGGGCTTAATTGACACATCATCGTCTGTTAGCATGACTTCAACTGACAGCTGAACCCAGGGACATAATAGAACACAAGTGACAGCATTATAAAAGCCGATTACCCTAAATGAACTGCTTGCCTCCTCCTTGTACTACCTACCACGGACCTCACTAAAGGACCCCCTGCTTATGCCTCACCTAGGGACACTCCATGCTGTGCAGACAGAAGGGAAAGTGTGCTCTCTTCCCCTGCAGGGGAGCATGTGAGGTGACAGGTACAAGTATCTCATTTATCTGCAAGTTACTAAATTCAACTTGGTGGAAGTTTACAAAGGAAAGTTGTATGATTCTGTCCTAGCTTCTGCCATGCTGTAGTGATAACGCAGTCTGACCAGAAGTAAGTGAAGTGAACAAAGGATTTGTTCAAGCTTGCAGTTTATGATCCATAACTGAGAGAAATAAAAGCAGGAATTCAAGGGAAAGGCACTGAAGACAGATCAGCTTGCTATTTTGCACAGCATTCTCTCTCCCCAGTGCACCTGCTTTGGGCAAGTAAGTACAGCAGGAATCATGACAGATGCTGCTTGTTGATTCCTCTAGGTTTATGATCAGTTGGCTTCTTTATATAGCCAAGGATCATATTTTCAGGGAATTGTACTGCCCATAGTAGGCTGGCCTTTTTACATTAATTAAAAGTCAAAACAGTTCCTTACAGAAATACCCATCAGTGAATTGAGGCTACCCTCTCCTATGATGTTAGAATGTGTCAAGTTAATAGTTTAAGCTAACTAAGACAGGTATTTTCAGCCATTTTCTCCATATCTATATAGCATTCTATCATGGAGAAAATACTGATGGAACCCCAAGCCTCTAGTATTGGCATTCCTGGAAAAAAATAAACTCACTATCCCAAGTGCCTGCTTTGGCCTTCTTCTATGTCTAAGTTACTCTAGTGCCCATTTTTCAGTTGCTGTTCAAAGTTCCCAACATTGTGTAATACATAAAAAGACAGGTTTATTTAGCTCATGGTGTTGGAAAGTGAGAGGATAAGAGAGGCCTCCTCTGTTGGGCCTCTGTTGAGGGTCTCATGGGAAGATACCAAATGGGAGGTGTGCTTACAGAAGCCATCACATGGCAAGATCATATCACATGGCCAGAAGGATTCAGGAACTAGGCATGCATAATTTTTCTGTTCTTGTTTCTTTTCTTTTACTTTCACCTCTTTTAAAATAACTTACTCTATTTGGAAGTAACCAGAGTCCACGAGATCTAGACTAGTGTTCCCAAAGGGTGATACTAATTAATTAACTAATTAATTCCCCTTAGGTTTCACCACTTAAAGGTTCCACAACATCCCACTGTCAATACACTGAGAACCAAATGTAGCATATGGACTTTTGGGGTATGGGATCAAACTTCCCCCCAATCCAGACCAAGCACCATTTACATAAGGAGGTATTAGCTTTCAAGACTCAGCAAGGTGTTGTAACAAGAAATGAAGTACTTGTGAAGACCTCAAATAACACACTGGATTCTGACACAGATCTGGGAGCTAACTGTTCCATTCATTTGGGGAAGTACACACCAGAGCTCTGCAAATTCCCACAGCCTCCATACTATGGAAAGAAGGATTCCCCTTCACGAGCTCCAGCCCAGTGAGAAGGCAGGCAGTGCCATAGTCACATTCCACCACAGGCCTGGGGGCTCACTCTTTCTTAGTGCTAGGCTACAGAATTTATATAGGGGATTTAGTTTCACTACTTCTGGTTCCTGGGGTTCTTGGGCAATTAAGGTCTCTACTGAGTTCCAAATTATTGTCCAATCAACAGTGCTCATGAAAGGTGAATGTACATTTTCTCTGAGAGCTATAATTCTATGGTTCTGTGTTACTGACAAGGATGAAAACATCATTCCACAAACTTATTTAAAAGGAAAGAAATACTGTACCGGTTGCTGTTCAGGCACTTGGCTTCTTGAAGCTTTAAGCAGAGAAGATTGTAGGTGGGGCAGGAAAGCAAACCTAACGCTTTGCTACTGGAGTCTAAGACAGATTGATGAACATGGTCCTACAGTAACTAATTCCCTTCCTCTACTCATAACCACTTTATTCTTATCATCTGTCATAGGTAACATATGAACCAAGCCCACTTCCTCTTTGTACAATGTTCTCCACCCCACCCTTGTGACAACTTCTAAGAATGGACACTGCTTAATCTGGTTAAGACCAAAACCTATCTCTTCAGACCCCCACCATTCTGCTTACCATGCTAATAACTCACTTAATGAAGCTCCCACCTGTAGAATGCTCCTTTCAATATCTTTCTCTGGACATAACCTTTGTTCCTTTTGCTCCCTAAAATTCCTAAATTATGTTTTGTATTGCTATGACTACGTACAGGACAAGAATAAGCTTCATGAAGACAGGGATTACTTTGGGCTACACTTTGTAGGCACAGCCTATCACAGCATGGCCAAACATGGTAAAACAATACAACACAATACAATACAATACAATACAATACAATACAATACAATACAATACAATACAATACAATACAATACAATACAGAACGAAACAAAAATGTGGCTATGGCAGCCATGACATAAGGCTGCTGGCTCACATGTAGGCAGATTAGGGAGCAGAGAAAGATGAGAATTGGCACCTGGTTTGCTCTCTCACTTTTCCTTTTTATTAGGTCCTTGAACTCCAATTCTTGGGATAGTGCTGCCTACACTCAGGATGAGTCTTCGCTCTCATAAGCTAATCCTGTCAGGAAATGGTTCTCACAACTCCAATTCAAAGGTATGCCTCATAAATGCCCGAGGGATTTCTTAATCTAACATGTTGAAATATCAAAATTAGCCATGGCAAGACCTTCTGTTAAGAAGTGTGCCAGGAGTTCTGCATTTCTGCAGCAATCTCTGACCTCTTCATGGGTCACCTTTGAAGTATGGTCTCCGGCAGAAAGCAACTCTCCTTTGCAAAGGAGCATTTATTTATGTTGCCATGTTGAGTGTGCATGTGTGTGTGTGTGTGTGTGTGTGTGTGTGTGTGTGTTGTGGTGGTGTTAACAGTGCTTAGAAGCTAGATGGATTAAAAAGCTAAAAAGTACGGATCTGTCACTTTGGCCCACAAGTGATTTAAGCAGGATGAGTCTGTCACTTTATATTTTTTTACTTTGGATTAGAGTCTTGCTTCCTGACCTGCCCATATGTGAGCAGGCAACCTCGTGCTACATCTACCCCAGCCACATTTTCATTTTCTTTACCATGTTTGGTCCTGCCATAGTGAACTGTTCTTTCAAAGTATGAGCTAAAATAAGTCCTGCATTTATTAAGGTGGATCTTGTGACAGCCACAGAAAGCAGCTTCTAGAAGCAGAATAGGAGTCTCTGCCCAACTCATGTTTCTCACATCTCTGAACCTGAAAGGCACTGAAATAAATTATCGCTCAATCCCTATAGTTACATTGGCTTCCAGGAACAGTAAATCCTCCCAACATGGACTGGGACACCTATAAGATGAGGACAAGGATCTGTTATGAAGAGGCCAAGCCCAGAGCACACTAACTTATAGGCTTAGATTTTTCAAAACTTAGTTTAATAAGGTTCTTAAATGCTTCAATCTCCCTTCAAACCCATCCCCCACCAGAGTTGGTGGAAAAGAAAGAATAGGAAATGGGGGTGATGGGCCTGTTTAGAAGTAGTTCTTTGTGGCTATTCCAATTTTTATTGTCAGCAGTTCAGTTCAATAGTGTTAGGATACCAGCAGTACAATTCAATAGTGTCACTAAATATGAATCAGCAGCAGAAATTAAATCCAGAAGAGACTGGAAGGCTCTGCCAATCATCCCGAGTCCCCCTAGAAGTGGCAAGAAGCCACTGGAATATCATGTGAAGTTGGCAAATTATTCTCTAAGAAGTCATGACAAATGAATATCAGCAATACAATGAGAGGCAAACTAATACCAGGGCCTCCTCCCACTGTCTGTAGGGTCATATTTATATTCTTTCTTGACATTACATATCCTCTTACCTATCTGCTGCCAAACATCTTCTTACTGTGTGTGTTTCAGCAAAACATTTTTTCATCTGTCTGCTTCAGCAAAACATCCTTTCACTTGTGTCTGTTTCAGCAAAAGATAATTTCAACTGTTTGTCCATATGATACAAAACATCATATGATATTACTGAGTTTCCAAAGAATCCAGAAATTTCCACTTTACCAACTAGATAGTTTATGTCAGAAAATTACAAATTAAAATTTATCTGATCTTGTCATTTGTAGACAGGGGGCACAGAAAGGCTGGTAAGTTTTCTGTGGTTATTTTAAATCCTGCTTGTTTGCTAAAAGTATCAACTGTAGAAGTTTTCACAGTCTTTTATGTATAGAACTATATCTGCAAATATGGACAGCTTATCTATCTTCTTCCCTTCCTGTTTGCAGTACCTTTATCTCTTTCATGGGTATTGCTATAGCTAAGACTTCTAGAGCTATATTGAGTAGGAGAACGAAGAGTGGACATTATTGTCTTCATACTGATTTTAGTGGAAATATTTTGAGCTTTTCTCTACTTAGAAATATGTTGGCTTGCTATATATTGCCTTGATTATGTTTAAATATGTTATCTGTATGCCTAGACTCTCTAGGACTTTCATCATGAAAGAATGTTGGGTTTTGTCAGATTTTTTTTTTTGGAATTTAATATATGATGACATGTCTTTTATTATATTTATGTAGTGTACTATGTTTATTGAATTACATATATTGAATCATTGCTGTATCTCTAGGATAAATTTGACTCATTTAGGATGGATAATGGTTTTTGATGTGTTCTTGAATTCTATTTGCAAGTGGTTTACTGATAATTCTTGAAGCCAAGTTCATCATATACATTGCAGACAATTTTTTTTTTGTTGTCATTTTTGAGTCTTTATCTGATTTGGGCCTTAGAATAAAATTGGATTCCTAGAAAAAACAAAACATCAGGCGGCGGCAGCAGCGGCAGCAGTGGCTGCTCCAGCTGAAGGGCCATCAGCAGTGGAACCAAGGCGTCACAGGGACCAGTTAGGCCCTGCGCCCACGACCACTGACCTTCGCTGACCAGCCGGACAGCAAGCAGCTGCAGTTGTGCGGCGCCTTTCCTGCACGGAGGCCACTTCAGAACTCGGCCTCCCACCAGTCAGGAGAGGAGGATCCATCTTGGTTCCGTACTCCAGGAATCGGACAGACTGAGGTACACAAACATAATCCGAGGCCAACACCGCGGTGGTCTGAGCCCGACGGGCGTTGGCCTGCACCCAGGCCCTGGGCGGGTCGGGGGGCCATCGGGGTGCCAACCCAACCAGGAGGTTTTTTGCCCAGGCCTGCGAGCGCGCCGCCGCCATTTTGCCTGCAGGACGACAGAGAGCTCAGGCGGGCAGACCTGTAACAGGCATAGCCTAAGGCTAACAAAGCGGGGGTCCAGGCCCCAAAAGGCACAGGACTGACCCCAAGAACTGGGCGGCTTGGTGGGCCATCTGTGAGTCAACCCGCCCAGGTGATTGTTAGCAAAGCAGACTCTCCCGGCGCTTTCAGGGAGTGCGGGCGCACACGCCCGCCATCCTAGTCACCTGGCAAACCCAATTAACAGTCAAAGCCGTAGGGGAACTTTGCTCGGACCTTGGCCTCCCAGGCTTTTGCCTGGACTCAGGGACTGGGCGGCCAGGCTAACCTTGTGTGCGATAGCCCGGTTGGCAGATCGGCTGCCCAGCGGAGTGAGCAGAACTCAGGGGAGGTCACAGTAGCATACACCGTCGGCACTCCCTGGGAGTGCACACGGGCTCTATCTGCTCCACAGACACAATCTGGGGCAAGGCCTCAGGCAGAAGCCCTTAGCTCTACTCTCTCCGCTTCCGGATCCAGATCAGTCTGGGCGGCAGCATTACATCTCCAAGTCCTGCAAGTGGCTAGCTGGGCTTCCTGGCGGCCAGCTGGGAGAAGTCAGTGTGCTCCAGTGAATCCAGCGGGCCCCAGCGGGAGCCTTCGGGTGCCTGCTTTGGGATCTGAACAGCCTGGGCAGCAGCACACTGTCTACAAGCAGTGCAGGAGGTAAGCTGTGCACCAGAGGCCAACTGGGAAGGGGCAGCTTGCACTGGTGAGTCCAGCACTGACAAGATAAACTAACACCAGTGAGATCTAGATGGCAAAAGGCAAACGCAGGAACGTCACTAACAGAAATCAAGGCAATATGGCAACATCTGAACCCAATTCTCCTCTACCAACATGTCCTGGATACCCCATCACACCAGTAAAACAAGATTTGGATTTAAAATCACTGGTCATGATGCTGGTACAGGAACACATGAAGGTCATACATAAAGAAATTCAGGAGACAATGGATCAAAAGGTAGAAGCCCTTGCAAGGGAAACACAAAAATCATTGAAAGAAATCCAGGAGAATACAAAAGCCAACAAGGAGGAAATGCAAAAAACACTTAAAGAAATACAGGAGAACTTTGCTCAACAGGCTGAGGTCATGAAAGACGAAACACAAAAATCTCTTAAAGAAATACAGGAGAACTTTGGTCAACAGGCTGAGCTCATGAAAGAGAAAACACAAAAATCTCTTAAAGAATTACAGGAAAACACAAACATGCAAGTGAAGGAGCTAAGCAAAACCATCCAGGATCTAAAATCAGAAGTAGAAACAACTAAGAAAACTCAAAGGGAGACAACTTTGGAGATAGAAAGCCTTGGGAAGAAATCAGGGGACAGAGATACAAATATCAACAACAGAATACAAGAGATAGAAGAAAGAATCTCAGATGCTGAAGATTCCATAGAAACCATGGACTCAACAGTTAAAGAAAATGCAAAATGCAAAAAGCTTGTAACCCAAAATATCCAGGAAATCCAGGACACAATGAGAAGACCAAACCTAAGGATTATAGGCATAGAGGAGAGTGAAGATTTACAACTTAAAGGGCCAGCAAATATCTTCAATAAAATTATGGAAGAAAACTTCCCTAACCTAAAGAGAGAGATGCCCATGAATATACAAGAAGCCTACAGAACTCCAAACAGACTGGACCAGAACAGAAATACTTCCCGTCACATAATAATCAAAACACCAAATGTTCTAAACAAAGAAAGAATACTAAAGGCAGTAAGAGAAAAAGGCCAAGTAACATATAAAGGAAGACCTATCAGAATCACAGCAGACTTTTCACCTGAGACTATGAAGGCTAGAAGGTCCTGGGCAGATCTCATGCAGACTCTAAGAGAACACAAATGCCAACCAAAACTACTATATCCAGCAAAACTCTCAATCACCATAGATGGAGAAACTAAGATATTTCATGACAAAACCAAGTTTACCCAATATCTATCCACAAACCCGGCCCTAAAAAGGATAATAGGAGGACAACACCAATACAAGGAGGGAAACTTCACCCTGGAAAAAGCAAGATAGTAACCTTTCATCAAACCCAAAAGAAGTTAAGCATTCAAATTTAAAAAATAACGTCAAAAATGATAGGAAGTAACAATCACTATTCCTTAATATCTCTTAACATCAATGGACTTAATGCCCCAATAAAAAGACACAGACTAACTGAATGGATACGTAAACAGGACCCTACATTTTGCTGCTTACAGGAAACACACCTCAGGGTCAAAGACAAACACTACCTTAGAGTAAAAGGCTGGAAGACAATTTTACAAGCAAATGGTCTCAGGAAACAAGCTGGAGTAGCCATTTTAATATCAGATAAAATTGACTTTCAACCCAAAGTCATCAAAAGAGACCCTGAGGGACACTTCTTGCTGGTCAAAGGAAAAATACAAAAAGAAGAACTGACAATCCTGAACATCTATGCCCCAAATGTAAGGGCACCCTCTTTTGTAAAAGAAACTTTATTAAAACTAAAAGCACACATTGCACCTAACACAATAATTGTGGGTGACTTCAACACTGCACTTTCCTCAATGGACCGATCAGGAAAACAGAAACTAAACAGGGACACAATGAAACTAATTGAAGCTTTGGACCAATTAGATTTAACAGATATATATAGAACATTCTATCCTAAAACAAAAGAATATACCTTTTTCTCAGCACCTCATGGTACCTTCTCCAAAATCGACCATATAATTGGTCACAAGACAGACCTCAACAAATATAAGAAGATCGAACTAATCCCATGCCTCCTATCTGATCACTATGGAGTAAAAGTGGTCTTCAATAGCAACAGAAACAACAGAAAGCCCACATACACGTGGAAACTGAACAATACTCTACTCAATGATACCTTGGTCAAGGAAGAAATAAAGAAAGAAATTAAAGACTTTTTAGAACACAATGAAAATGAAAACACAACATACCCAAATCTATGGGACACAATGAAAGCAGTGCTAAGAGGAAAACTCATAGCCCTGAGTGCCTCCAAAGAGAAAATGGAGAGAGCATACATTACCAGCTTAATGACACACCTGAAAGCCCTGGAACAAAAAGAAGCTATTTCGCCCAGGAGGAGTAGAAGGCAGGAAATCATCAAACTCAGGGCCGAAATCAATCAAGTAGAAACAAAGAGAACCATACAAAAAATCAACAATACCAGGAGCTGGTTCTTTGAGAAAATCAACAAGATAGATAAACCCTTAGCCAGAATGACCAAAGGGCACAGAGAAAGTATCCAAATTAACAAACTTAGAAATGAAAAGGGAGATATAACAACGGAAACTGAGGAAATCCAAAAAATCATCAGATCCTACTACAAGAGCCTATACTCAACACAACTGGAGAATCTGGAGGAAATGGACAATTTCCTTGACAGATACCAAATACCAAAATTAAATCAGGACCAACTAGACCATCTAAACAGTCCCATAATGCCTAAAGAAATAGAAGGAGTCATAGAAAGTCTTCCAACCAAAAAAAGCACAGGACCAGATGGCTTCAGTGCAGAATTCTACCAGACCTTCAAAGAAGAGTTAACACCAATACTCTTCAAACTATTCCACAAAATAGAAACAGAAGGAACACTACCCAATTCCTTCTACGAAGCCACAATTACGCTGATACCAAAGCCACACAAAGATCCAACAAAGAAAGAGAACTTCAGACCAATTTCCCTTATGAACATCGATGCAAAAATACTCAATAAAATTCTTGCCAACCGAATCCAAGAACACATCAAAACGATCATCCACCATGATCAAGTAGGCTTTATCCCAGGAATGCAGGGTTGGTTCAATATACGGAAATCCATCAATACAATCCACTACATAAACAAACTCAAAGAACAAAACCACATGGTCATTTCATTGGATGCTGAAAAAGCATTTGACAAAATTCAGCATCCCTTCATGCTTAAAGTCTTGGAGAGAACAGGAATTCAAGGCCCATACCTAAACATAGTAAAAGCAATATACAGCAAACCGGTAGCCAGCATCAAACTAAATGGAGAGAAACTTGAAGCAATCCCACTGAAATCAGGGACCAGACAAGGCTGCCCCCTTTCTCCTTATCTTTTCAATATTGTACTTGAGGTACTAGCTCGGGCAATTCGACAACATAAGGAGGTCAAAGGGATACAAATTGGAAAGGAAGAAGTCAAACTATCATTATTTGCAGACGACATGATCGTCTACCTAAGTGACCCAAAGAACTCCACTAGAGAGCTCCTACAGCTGATAAACAACTTCAGCAAAGTGGCAGGTTATAAAGTCAACTCAAGCAAATCAGTGGCCTTCCTATACTCAAAGGATAAGCAGGCTGAGAAAGAAATTAGGGAAATGACCCCCTTCACAATAGCCACAAACAGTATAAAGTATCTTGGGGTGACTCTTACCAAACATGTGAAAGATCTGTATGACAAGAACTTCAAGACTCTGAAGAAGGAAATGGAAGAAGACCTCAAAAAATGGGAAAACCTCCCATGCTCATGGATCGGCAGAATCAATATAGTTAAAATGGCCATTTTGCCTAAAGCACTATACAGATTCAATGCAATACCCATCAAAATCCCAACTCAATTCTTCACAGAGCTAGAAAGAGCAATTATCAAATTCATCTGGAACAACAAAAAACCCAGGATAGCTAAAACTATTCTCAGCAACAAAAGGAAATCTGGGGGAATCAGTATCCCTGACCTCAAGCAATACTACAGAGCAATAGTGTTAAAAACTGCATGGTATTGGTACAGTGACAGACAGGAGGATCAATGGAACAGGATTGAAGATCCAGAAATGATCCCACACACCTATGGCCACTTGATCCTCGACAAAGAGGCTGAAAACATCCAATGGAAAAAAGATAGCCTTTTCAACAAATGGTGCTGGTTCAACTGGAGGTCAGCATGCAGAAGAATGCGAATTGATCCATCCTTGTCTCCTTGTACTAAGCTCAAATCCAAATGGATCAAGGACCTCCACATAAAGCCAGACACTCTGAAGCTAATAGAAAAAAAACTGGGGAAGACCCTTGAGGACATCGGTACAGGGAGAAAGTTTCTGAACAGAACACCAATAGCGTATGCTCTAAGAGCAAGAATTGACAAATGGGACCTCATAAAATTACAAAGTTTCTGTAAGGCAAAGGACACCATCAAGAGGACAAATCGGCAACCAACAAATTGGGAAAAGATCTTCACCAATCCTACATCAGATAGAGGGCTAATATCCAATATATATAAAGAACTCAAGAAGTTAGACTCCAGAAAACCAAACAACCCTATTAAAAAATGGGGTACAGAGTTAAACAAAGAATTCTCACCTGAAGAACTTCGGATGGCGGAGAAGCATCTTAAAAAATGCTCAACTTCATTAGTCATTAGGGAAATGCAAATCAAAACAACCCTGAGATTTCATCTTACACCAGTCAGAATGGCTAAGATTAAAAATTCAGGAGACAGCAGGTGTTGGAGAGGGTGTGGAGAAAGAGGAACACTCCTCCACTGCTGGTGGGGTTGCAAATTGGTACAACCACTCTGGAAATCAGTCTGGCGGTTCCTCCGAAAACTGGGCACCTTACTTCCAGAAGATCCTGCTATACCACTCCTGGGCATATACCCAGAAGACTCCCCACCATGTAATAAGGATACATGTTCTACTATGTTCATAGCAGCCCTATTTGTAATTGCCAGATGCTGGAAAGAACCCAGGTATCCCTCAACAGAAGAGTGGATGCAAAAAATGTGGTATATCTACACAATGGAGTACTATTCAGCCATTAGAAACAATGAATTCATGAAATTCTTAGGCAAATGGATGGAGCTAGAGAATATCATACTAAGTGAGGTAACCCAGACTCAAAAGGTGAATCATGGTATGCACTCACTAATAAGTGGATATTAACCTAGAAAACTGGAATACCCAAAACATAACCCACACATCAAATGAGGTACAAGAAGAAAGAAGGAGTGGCCCCTGGTTCTGGAAAGACTCAGTGAAACAGTATTCAGCAAAACCAGAACGGGGAAGTGGGAAGGGGTGGGTGGGAGGACAGGGGAAGAGAAGGGGGCTTGCGGGACTTTCGGGGAGTGGGGGGGCTAGAAAAGGGGAAATCATTTGAAATGTAAATAAATTATATCGAATAATAAAAAAAAAAAAATTGGATTCCTAAAACGTATTTGGACATGCTCCCTCATTATCTATTTTATGGAACAGTTTGAGGAGTATTGGTGTTAGTTCTTTGAATTCTGGGCTAATTCCATTTTTTCTTGGGCTTTTTAGATACCACAAGATAACAAAAATTCCCAGTGTGGGGTTGGGGAGAGAGAAGGGAAGTTAAGTGCTTGAATATCTTTTGGATATCCTGGGACAGGACCTGGGAAAGGGGAGGTTTCTGTCTGAGGGGTGACCCTGAGACTTCTAGGAGCCACAGATATGGAGCCTAGAGTGGTCATCTCGTGTAGCCAGGCAGGACCCACATTGAAGGGATACGGATACCAATCACCCATATAATTTTAGATCCCAAATTTTTCCTGCCTAAAAGATATGCAGAAATAAAGATGGATCAGAAGTTAAGGGACTGGCTAACCAATGACAGGCCCAACTGGTGATACACCCCATAGGAAAGAGCTAAGTACTGTGTCTTAGTTAGGGTTTTACTGCTGTGAACAGATACCTTGACCAAGGCAAGTCTTATAAAGGACAACATTTAACTGGGGCTAGCTTACAGGTACAGAAGTTCAGTCCATTATCATCAAGATGGTGACATGGGAGCTTCTAGGCAGATGTGGAGCTGGAGGAGCTCAGAGTTCCACCTCTTATTCCAAAAGCAGTCAGGAGATGACTGGCTTCCAGGCAGCTAGGATGAGGGTCTTAAACCTTATGCCCACAGTGACATATTTCCTCCAATAAGGCCACACCTCCAAAAAGTGCCACTTCCTGGGCCAAGCATCTTCAAACCACCACATCCTGACACTATTAATGATATTCTGCTCTGCTTACAGATAGGAGGCCAGCGAACTGCCATCTGAGAGACTTCTTCCAGCAGCTGATGGAAACAGATGCAGAGTCATCAGTCATGCAGTCTCAACAGATGGGGAAGAATTGGGGAAGAGAGTGCAGGGGGATGAATATAACCAAAAGATATCATACAAAATTCTCAAAGAACTGGTAAAACAGAAAAAAAAGAGATTATGCTATATGATTGGAGCTGAGACCATGATTGGTGAAGCCACATTTTAGCCATGCCCCAGTTATTCCTCTATTTAATCATGAAACTCATATAGGTAACTAAGAGATGGACTTAGGTTTACTAGTTTCCTTTATGTTTTTGTCTTCTCGATATATTAGTTAAATGTCCTTCTGTCGCTTGTTATCACTACTAGTCTTTTCAGTTAGTGTCCTGGAATGAGTGGTCAATCCTAAATTGGAGGGTCTTCCAAAGATAGACCTTCTGCCCTAAAATGTTGGTTACAATGAAGCTGGGCATAGAGGAGCATGGGAATTGGTATAGCATCAATGGATGCTCACAAGAACAGATCCCGGGGCAAGCCCCTGAGAGCTTAGGCAGCAGTAGGTTCTACGTTCAGAATCACCTTCCACTGTCATCCATGTTAAAACTGAATCACTCTCATGCCTGAAAGCAAGGATGATGAAGTTAAAAAAAAATGCAAGTTCAGAAAATGGAGCTGACATAATCTTGTCCTTTTAGGATATGATTCTCAATAAGGGGAGAGTAAGTCTTCAGGCCTAAAGAAAATGTTCATTGAGAGAGGTAGCTTCAAATCTTAGGAACAATATGTGTGTGTGTGTGTGTGTGTGTGTGTGTGCTTCAACTCTTAGAAACAAAGTGTGTGTGTATGTGTGTGTGTGTGTGTGTGTGTGTATGTGTACCTTTAGTAAAATAAAGACTTTCAGAAGCTAAAGTCCACAACACATGCCTTAGCCCCAGCCTAGCCTACATGACAAAGAACTGAGGCAGGCAATAGTTTAGGTAGAGCCATAAACTTAGCTTGAAGTTGTAAGGTGGAGAACCTGAGCTTAATTTTACTACCAGGCCTAAAAATAAAACCTGCTACTACAGACAGATATATGTATATTTTTAAATATATTTATTTATTTTTAACTTTTAAAATGATTACTTTTTATGTGTATGAGTATTTTAGCTACATGTAAATCTGTATACCATGTGCATATCTGATATACACAGAGGCCATAAGAGGGCTTTGATTTCCCTAGAACACTAGTTATAGATATTGTAAGCCTACATGTGGATGCTGGGAACTGAACCTGGGTCTTCTGGGAAAGCAGCACTTAACTGCTGGGTTATTGCTATAGTCCCTTATTTTTAATTTTTAAACATTTGCTTAATATATCAGTAGTGTATCCTCATTATTTCCCCTCCCTCTTCTACCTCTAATCCCTGCCACAACCCGCCAGACTCATTTCAGTGTTGTACAAAGGTTTTTAGAATTGACCTTTGGGATTGGCTAACCTATCTGGGGACTCATCCCCAGAGAACAGATTCTTCCTCTCAGCAGCCATCGGTTTACTGTAGTTCTTCAGTTAGAGGTGAGCCCTGTGAGAATTCCTCCACACAAACTGGCATGGCAACCTGTGCTGTCATTCTTTTATGTGTTTTCGTAGGCAACTGTAGTATTAAGATTTCCTGGGTGCAGCTTCCTTGTTGCATATAGAAGACCGTATAGCACAAAGGACATCTAGTCCTGCTTCCCTGTCACTTGCAATCTTCCCACTGTGTCATCCATGCTGTTTTCTGAGTCTTAGGTGTGGGGTTTGTAAATGTATCTATTATGACCACATGATCACTTATTCTCTGCCTTGTGACTGGCTGTGGCTTTGGGAATGGTCTCCATCTGCTGTATGAATGGAACTGTAGGCAGGAACTCAAGGCTGGAACCTGGAAGCAGGAAGTAAGGCAGAGGCCACTCCTTACTGGCTTGCTCCCTTTGGCTTTCTCAGCATGCTATTTTATACTACCTGCGATGGGTGCTACCACACACAATGGGCTGGACCACCCCAAATCAATCACTAATCAGGAAATGCTCTGCTGACTTACCTACAGGCCAATCCTATAAAGGCAATTCCTCAGTTGAGGTTCCCTCTTCTCTAACTTGTGCCAAATTCACAGAAAATCAATTAGCATACAGTTTGTTTAGTTTGGACCCCACACATAGCAATGCTCTATTGAAGGCTGCCCAAGTAAACTCAACAGCTTATTGGATATATATGTTTCCACAGATTCCCTCAACCACAGCAGTTAACTGAGTTTGCCTGTCTTAGTCAAGGTTGCTTCAGTTGTAACATTGATATTAGCTCCTCTGCAGCGTCCTATGATATTGATCAGGGCATTTGACCTGAAAATGCTACACACCAAGTTCCTGAGGCAAGGCTACAGGTTTACCAAGCAAGGGTCAAGAAATACCCAGTTGGTTGAAGAATAGAAGTAGATCAATTAATGAAAAAGAAACAAGAGAAACCAGTACATAATTGTAGTAAGCCACCTTTTGTTCATCTCTATTACAAGATGGCGCTGGCCAGATGCAGCTCCCTGGTAATCAACTTTAGTACATGCGCAGTGTGCCGTATTCGTTATCACACTTACATGCTAATGAAGAACTCACTTAGTTCACCAATGAGGAAGCAGCTGGCTATCTCTCTTGGCAGAGGGCTGAGTAGGCTATATAAGGTCAGGAAGGGAGAGAGCCCGGGGCTGCCAAAAGAAGAAATAAGCTTAATTCAAGGTTCCTGAAATAAACTGTAAGAAGGAAGAAACTCCCTGGTGTCACGTCCTCCTTGCCGGCGAGGGTGGGTGTGACACATAATACACATGGAAACACATACACATACATACATGCATGTGTGGATACACACACACACACACACATATATATAATATACATACATACACATACATACATGCATGTGTGGATAAATATATATATATATATATATATATATATATACACATACATACATATATGGATGAGGAAGGATAAGAGGAGGAAGAAGAAGGAGGAGCACATTTGAAATAAGTGTGTGTGATTTCAACTAGGGAAACTTTACAGTTTTAAAAAAAGATGTTCAGATAATTTTGGCGTGACTTCTCCAGCTTACATAACTCTCTGCTTTGAATCTTTCTTACAGAAAATGTCTGTCTGAAAGTAGCTTCGGTAAAGATGCATGAAAATAGAAGCTATCTATTAAACACTCCCCAAAACACACATTCTTTCCTATCCATGTCCATAGAAAGGTTCAAAAAGGCATTGAGATGGTAATACATACATTTAATGCATGGAAATATATACATACTTTGTGTGTGTGTGTGTGTGTGTGTATTTTTAACCATGGGGGTGGATTGCAAATACTTCTTTCCTCAGCTTCAAAGAAGAATTTGGAAAGCCCTGACTAATGAGTAATGGTATTGTTTATCCTACCATTTATATGCTTAATTTCATGACTTGTAAAAATGAAGAACTAATAAATTTACCTCGACTAATTAAATGAAGTTATGAATCTTTGCAAGATACATTCAAGTCTGACTAAAACTGAATAAAATGCCAAAAGAAACTGGAGCAGGGGGAATAATAACAAAGAGTAAAAAGATAATAAAAAATGTTGGTTATCCTGCCAAGCTAGCTAAAGGGAGAGGAAAACGGGGTGGGGCTCATGGCTGCGGGAGATGAAACCCCCAGGCAACCAAACTTCTTCCAGTTTCTACAGGTTTGGGTCACCTTGGCCTGACACCTTAGGTATCATCCTTTGCAAAGATGCCTATGCCTCAGGCCAGAAAGCTTCGCCACACTTGGAAGGATGGAAAGAAGCAAGGGCCACCAAGACTTCTTCCTAAGAGGTGCACCTCTTTTTCTGTTGTTGTTGTTGTCGTCATTGTAATTATTGTATGTATTTTTATTAACAGAACACATCATTTGGCCACACAATCTAGTCCTTCCCTAACAGTCTCCCCAACTGGAAGCCAAAGGTTTTTAAATACATGATCCTATGTTGGCATTCTCATTTAAACTATGACTTTACCACTCCCTAATTAAAGCCCTAGCTTTTCCCTATTACCTCATCAGGTAATTGCACCGTCCCATACTGGCAATGATGCCTTTTAAATTCCTAGCTTGTATAATCCCTTCAGGATCTAGCTTCACAAATCCTCTGAAAATTTGGAACTAGGAGCTTCAGATAAGACAGAACATGTGATGCTATCTTTCTGGGTTACTAATACCATGCTCAAAATGATCTTTACTAATTCTACCCATTACACGCTAATATTATGAGTTAATTTTTCTTCACACTGAATACTATTCTGCAGTGCGTATGTATCCCATTTTCATTCTCCGTTCATCAGCAGTAGGACATTAAGGCAGTGTCCATTTCCTAGCTAATGTGAGTAGAAGAGCAATGCACATGAATGAGCAAGTGTCCCTAGAGTCAGAAGTCAAGTCCTTCGGACGTGTTTCAAGGACATATGGTAGATTTGCTTTGACTTTTTGAGAAATCTCTGTACTGATTTCCATAGAGGCTGCACCAGTTTGCAGTCTCACCAACAGTGGGAATCCCCTCTCATCCTTTCCCCCTCCTCCCCTCCTGTGTTTACTTTTGGTTATTCTATAGATCTTTGCCATCCTGGCTGCGATAAGATAAAATCTCAAGGTTGCTTTGATTTATGTTTCCCTTATCACTAGGAGTAATGAACATATTTTAGGTTATCTCTTAGCTACCTTTTTTTTGTCTTGTTTTGAGAATTCTGTATTCAGGTCTCAGGCCTATTTTCTTAAAATGGGTCAGTTGTTTTTCTATTTAGAGTTTTTTAAGTATATATTTCCATTTTATCCATGTATACCTGGCAAAGACTTTTTTCTATGGGCTTCTTCTTTACCCAGTTGATTGTTACCTGTGTGTAAGCATTTCAGTATCACGAAGTCCTGCTTGTCAATTGCTGATCTTATGTCTCAGACAAGAAAGTCCTTTCCTACACCTACATCATGTAAGGGTGCCTACATTTTCTTCTAGTAGTTTCAGTGTTTCAGAGTTAGGTCTTTGATCTATTTGGAGTTAGTTTTTGTCTAAGCTGGTAAGATATGGGTCAAATTTTATTCTTCTGAATGTGGGCATCCAGTATTCCCAGCACCATTTGTTGAAGATAATATCTTTTGTCTAGCTTATGGTTTAGTATCTTTGTCAAGTAATAAGTGGGTGAAGTTATATACTAGGGACTTTGATTTAGGTGCAGTGGTCTACAGGTGTGCTTTGTGCCAGAATCATACTGTTTTCTATTCCAGTTTCTCTCTAACTTATTTTAAGAACTGGAAATTTAATCCCTCCAGCACTATGATTTTTGCTCAGGATTGTTTAGTCTATCCAGGGTCTTCTGTGGTATCACATGAGTTTAGGGATAGTTTTTATATTCCTATGTAGAACAAAATGTATACTTTGATTGGGATTCATTGAATCTGCCAATAGCGTTTTGATCATTTTGGTAAAATGACCATTTTTCACAATATTAATTCTACCAAGCCATGAGCAGGATATATCTTTGCATTTTCTAGTGACTTTATCTATCTCTTTCTTCAGATGTTTAAATCTTTCATTATAGAGATCCTTTTCTTTCTTGTTTAGGTTTAGTCCTAGATATTTTATTTTCCTTGAGACTATTGCGAATGAGAGTTGTGTCCAGTTCTTTATCTGTTTGTTATTGATATACAGAAAAGTGATTGGTTTGTACAGTTGATTCTGTATCCTGCATATAGCTGGATTTGTTCGTCATTTACAGATATTTTTGGAAACTCCTATATTACCTGTAAATAGGGTTGCAGTGTCTTCTTTTCCTATTTCTGTGTCTGTGCTTTCTTTCTCTTGCCTTCTTGCTCCAGCCAGTGCTCCAAGCACAGTGCTGAAAAGGAGTATGGGTAGTGAACATCCCTCATTCTTTACTTCAGTGGGATTATACTGAGATTTTCTCCATTTATTTACAATGCTGTTGGCTGTGGTCCCATGTATAGCTTTTACTGTGTTGAGGTATGATCCCTCCGTCTCCATTTTCTCTGGGGTTTTATGATGAAAGCATGCCAGTTTTTTTTTTTTTTTTTTTTTTTTTTTTTTGCCAAAGGCTATTCCTGCATGCATTGAAATAATCATGTGATTTTTGTTTTTATTAATTTATTTGGTTCATTACATTTATTGATATCATATGCTGAACCATCCCTGTATTCCAGGGACAAAGGCAACTTGGTCATGATGGGTAATCTTTTTATACATGTCTAGATTTTGTTTTAAAATATTTTATTATACATTTTAAAATCTATGTTCATGGCCTGAGGTTTTCCTTTTCTGCCCTGTGATTATCTGAATTTTGTGTTAGAATGATCCTGGCTTCAGAGAGGGAGTTTGACAATGCTCAATCGTTCAATTTTTTAAATAGCTTAAAAAGGATCAACTATAGTTCTTTAAAATTCTGGTACAGCCAGGAAGTGGTGCTTTAATCCCAGCACCAGGGAAGCAGAGACAGGAGGATTTCTGAATTTGAGGCCAGCCTGGTCTACAGTCAGGCTGTACAGGCTGTGACAGCCAGGGCGACACAGAGAAACCCTGTCTCAAAAAAAAAAAAAAAAAAAAAAAAAAAAAAAAAAAAAAAAACCAACAACAACAACAACAACAACAAAAAAACCAAAAAATGTCTGGTAGAATTGACTGTGAATCTATCTGGTACTGGAAGTTTTTAACTGAAAGGCTTTTTATTAATATTTCAATCCCTTTATTTATTATATGTCTGTTTAGGTTATTTACTTCCTGGTTTAAGTTCAATGCTTTGGCCAAATCTAGAAATTCATCAATTTTATTTAGTTTTCCTTTTGTTTAATGGAGTACATATTTTTTTTAAATAACACTTGATCTCTCTCTCTCTCTCTCTCTCTCTCTCTCTCTCTCTCTGTGTGTGTGTGTGTGTGTGTATGTTGTAATGTTTTAAAGTGTATTTCTGATTGTCTTAATTTGTGTTTTTTCTTTCTTTTGGTTATTTAGCCAGGGGCCCTTTAATCTTGTTTTCTCAAAATGAAGGAAAGAAAGAAGCAAAGGAAGAGAGAAAGACAGAAAGAAGCTAAGAAAGAAAGAAAATACAAATAGCTGTTATATTCTTTGTATTGTCTTCTTCATTTCTATTGCCTTAATTTCTGTTCTGATTTTTATTAGTTCATCGCATCAAGTGGTTTGAATTTGGCCTTTTCCCCCAAAGTTTTCAGTTACAACATTATGTCTTTTATTTGTGATTATTCTTAGTTTTTAATGCAGGCATTCGGGGCTATAGATTTCCCTCAGAGGCCTGTTTTCAGTGTGCCCTCAGGTTTTGTTTTATTTTATTTTCATTTATTTCCAGGAAATCATTATTTTCTGCTTTTTACTTTGGCCCATTTATCATTCAGTAATAAATTGTTTAATCTTCTTGAATTTGCATACTTGCCCAAGATTAATTTGCTGTCACTTTTAGGCTTTATTGCGTTGAAGTCAGATAGGACACTCGCTTTGTGTCCCAGGATGTGGCTTATTTCAGAGAAACTTTGTGTGCTGTCAAGTACAGTGTGCACGTGTTTGTCTGCAATATTCTGTAGATATCAGGTAAGTCCATTTGATGCATGATGGCACTTGATTCTAATGTTTCTCTGTCATTTTTTTGTCTTGATGAATTGTCTGTTGGAGAAAGTGGGATATTGAAATCACCTATAATTAATGGGTTGATATCAGTTTGTGTTTTTATCCATTAATCTATTTTTTTATGAGATTAGGTGCACTAGAGTTTGGTGTGTGTCTGTGTGTATGCTGCATGAGTGTTTATGAATGTAATATCTTCTTGGCTAGCTGTTTTCTTGAGTAGAATGAAGTGTCTCTCCTTAACTCTTTTGGTTGGTTTCAGTTTGAAGTTTGCTTTGTCACATATTATGATAGCAATACCTGCTTGCTTCCTGCTTACATTTGATTGAAGTGCTGTTGTCCATGGTTTTAATCACGCTTCAAAATAGAGAATGTACAACATGAAAGCCACCAGAAGGTGTCACTGTAGTTCCTGTCAGCAGTGTGTCTTCCTTTAATGGCCCAACCTAATTTCTTTCTTGCCTTGGCCCTCACTGTGCAATAAAGCTCAACAAGTCATAGTTATACTAGGCCAGACTTCCAAGGGAAGTTACACCTATACAACTGGCGCAGAGCTGGCTATTATGGGACATCTAATCAACAGACTTCTAGGACATGTGGCAATCAAGCCCTTCTACATTACTTATATGAAAAACAATAAATAAACATAAACATCTTTGCTGTTTCATCACACAAAACTCCCTTCATATTAGTAATAGATTTCGGATGATGGTTTGGTTTGTTGGTTTATCTTCTGTTTTGTTTGTTTGAGACTGGGTGTTACTATATAGTTTAGTCTTGGCTCAAACTCATAACTATTTTCCTTTTTTCATGCTGGGATTAAAAGCATGGGTTACCTGAAGTTGTTTGTCAAATGTCTTTTAAGACGGAGTTTCCAACTGTATGTCAGGAGGAAGAAAAGACATAGTGAGCTCCCTGATTCCCTCTGAACATTTTAGAAACCATCACTTCCTGACCAGCCCTGTTTCACTGGCTTTCCAGCTCAGCTGGACTACATTGAAGTTAACTCCAAATATCATAGTCATTCATTTATTCTTCAGTGTATATTTTCCTTTTACACTTGTTAAGCACAATGAAATGCTTTAAAATAATAATGATTTAAAATAGTGATGACTCCTTATTTTCATGAAGTGTAACAATTAATTTTCCCCATTAATAAGTTTTACAGGGGTAGTAGGACCCAGATAACATGATGGAAGGGGGCACATATATGCTCAGGGTTAAAGGGCTAAGTGGGCATAGACATTGAGAAGGTGAAAAGAGGAGAAGATATATTTTTAAAGGGGAGTTTGAACAGGTGTCTAAAGCTGGACAATGTTCTCCTAGAAGATATGGTATAACAAATGAAAATCTCAGTTCCAGGCATGGGGTATCTCTCTACACGTTATTTACCTTGGGGAGCCCAGATACAACCAAAACAAGCCAGGCTGGTGCCATTGCTCTTGATTGTCCATCATAGTAAGATGTTAAAATAATATTACTTGGCTGGTAATGGAGGAGCAAGCCTTTAATCCAAGTACTGAAAGGTTGTCTACACTGTGAATCCTATGATAACCAGGACTACAAGAGAAACCCTGTTGAGAGAGAGAGAGAGAGAGAGAGAGAGAGAGAGAGAGAGAGAGAGAGAGAGAGAGAGAAGTCACTACTCACCTTGGATGTGAGACACAGAGACTCTAGAATGACCAGACTTTACCCTGATGGATGATTTGCATACTATTGGAAGGTAAAATGAAATGCAGGCTTCTGAAAAAGAAAGGGCATCAGTAGACTTATCCAGTTCTGGACTCTACACACTAAAATAGATGCTTGGAAGATGTTCTCAAAGATGCAATTACAGCACGATTATAGGAGTAACCAAGCCCATTGTGTGTCGATATGAAACCTGCTATTCAGAAGAGATTTTTGTTCCTGGTATTATAAACCTGGTCAAATACTCATGATATGGGAGATCACAGGCCCTAGTGGATAACTTACTGTTGTTTTGTTAAGTGGCCATGCAGTCAAACTATATTCTAAATACTTGTTTTTATTCACATAGATTTCCACTTCTCACAGCTTTGATCAGAGAAGTTCCATTTTTCAATGGTAAATGGATAATGCAGAGGGTCATAACTGCCCAGTTCCAAGTATACATGGTTTGAATGCTCAGCTGTGGGTGGGACATCTACCAATCTCTCTCCATTCAAGGCTTAGGGTACTTTGCAGAAGAAGGAATAGAGAGAACCCGAGACCCTGCTGAAGGGAAAGAGAGCTATGAAATGTTGACATGTGGACATAGCATGACTGGTTCACCACCAGCTTATAGCACCTATGGATACCTGTGATTGATTACCCCAATCTAATTTCCAGCATGAATGGTAAAGAAGACCCCAAAGTTGCACCCCTGTTTGAGGAAGAATTAGCAGCTGGTGGCTACTGACAGAAGAAGTGGCTACTGGTAAGTTGTGCTTATGAGCATGAGCAGATAATTCCTCACCCATGTGTGCATAGACGGCACAAACTCTACTGCTGAGATTATTAATAATAAAAGCCAAAATCAAAAAGAGAACATGAAGTTAGGACAGGCATGGGAGAGGAACAAAAGGTGGAGCTGGAGGGAGTTAGCGATGGATGACTATGATGAATATATGATGCATGAAAGTTTCGAAGAATAAAAGATGTTATTTTTTAAATGAGAGATATGCTTGACCAGAAGGCAAATGTTTTCTCATGCAGTCTTTTCATTTTGCAGTCTTTGTGTTTATGCATGTTTTTGTGTCACGCATCCCTTCTCCTACAGTTTCTTTTTTGGATCTCGGTGAAATGAGGCAGGAATAGAAGCATAGAGGCACAGCTCCCATGGGGAGGTGTGCAGAAGGTGCTTGCCTTTCAAATAGTTCAGATGCCAACAGCAGCTCTTCATCCTATAGTTCCCTCATCATCCTGACTCTGTATGTTTTCAGCAAGATAATATTGCCAAAAATTTGTAAAAAGACCTCACACTACTGTGCCTCTCTGAAAAGCCTTATCAAAGGAATTAGAGGAATTGAACACTGTCTGCTTCCACTTAAGTGTATTTTGAACACAATGCTTTTTGGACACTTTAGCCTCAGTGTGACAGTGTTAGGTGGTGAGATACAGTGAGAGGTGCTGGACCCAGCAAGTTCTGCACCAGGAATGGGTGATGTGCATGGTGAAAGGGCTGGGGGGGGGTACAAACTTTCTGCACCCAGGAGTGGGTGGTGTCCATGATGAAGGGGCACAAGCTTCGTCTCTTGCTGTTTTGCCTTCTGTCTTCTTTTCTCACACAATACCAAACCTTAACTTTGTACTTCTCAGCCTCCAGAGTGAAAATGGTCTTTATATATTGTTCATTGTCAAGTGTCTGTTTCAACAGTGCAGGCCCTAAGATAACATGCCTTAGTAATTGACCTGAAGTTCAAGGAGCTGAAAATGCCTTGCCCCTGAAATGGCATTTCTACTTGTAAGAGCAACATACTAGCATCATCTCTAGATATGGGCAGCCACTTTATGTAGCAAAAAATGGAATATGACAATATGTGAAGACAATAATTTTACCAAAACAAAAACTGGAGATTTCAAACAGATATTGAAAATTCAAAAAATAAACCTACCATTAGGAGACTTACTGGTTCCCAACTCTTAAATAGTTGAAAAAATTGACAAGGAATATCAACAAATGTAGCTTTATGGTAGTCTGTTCACTTTTGCATGATCCGAAATTCTCTGTGAACCAGTGTTTTTTCAAAGGACAGATGGATGGTAGGAAATCATGCCTGTGTAAAAGCTATACTCTAATGATGGTATTGACAAGCTAAAGCCAGTAAGGACACAGTATACGAGTTGTTCCTTGACACAGCTTTAAGTTTAATATAGTAAGGGTTCATAGCTATAATTGTTATGGTATCAAGAACAACTAAACATAATCATTTGAAAATTTTTCATTTCAGGTCTGTATAACTTCAATAAAATTTGCTTATCATAATAGATCGAATAAAGACATCCATTTATCCTTCATTAAACCAACATTAGAGCTATCTGCAAAAAAATGTAAATCTGTGTCATCATTCTAACCAGTTTTATTAATATAGTTATTTTTATTAAAACATATTATTTAGATTGAATTTTATTATTTAAAATAAATTAATAAATCCATATTTTAAAATGTCTCCATTTAATAGTAAATAAGACAATAAGAAGGGATGGCAGTAGACAAAGAGATAGATAAGAAGAAGGTTAACAAAAAAGTCACTGTATTAGAAAATGTGGAAATAAATTATCTTGGAAGCTTATTACAAATATAAATTAAATTAAATGTGTGTGTATGTGTGTGTGTGTGTGTGTGTGTGTGTGTGTAGTATCAGCATTTAGAAAGGACATCAAGAGAAGCTAATGCTAAGAAATGATGAGGAAAAAGGGCACAGTCATAACAGAAGATATGAATTTATTTATATGATAATGTTTCAACTCTAACATAAGTTCATTCTTTATTGTGGTGGAAAAGTATATAAAAATGTGATTGATAGTAAAAGCAAGGGAAGGTCTACTGATTCCTTCTTTGCTGATAAGACCTAGTTGATAAAACCCTATTGTTGAAAACACCTTGCTTGCAAGATACAGAGCAAACAGCAGAAATTAAGCTGGAAACTTCTTCCTACGAACCAGCTTTTATAATACCAGAAAATGCTACTCAGACTTCTGAGAAAAAACAGGCATTAGTGCTTTACCCTGCTGCGAACCCTAAGAACTACAATATCATGTCACCAGGCAAAATGTATTTTCAGGTGCAATATTGCCACAATTATAGAGATAACTAGTGCTTTCTGACTGGATTTGAATTCCATGCTGTGGGAGGTATTTTGTGCCTGGTATTGTAAACCTGGTCGGAAACTCATGGCTGGGGAGACCATAGATCTTAGGAGGAAACTGAGTACTATTCATTAGCTAAATTTACTTAATACCTTCTGAATATCCATATTTATACATGTGGACAAATGCTACCCACAGCCTTAGATGGCTTCTCTTTACAATGAATAGTACTAAATTCAGAGACTCTTTGCTGTTCAAGGTTCTGGACAGGGGTTGCTTTTATGCTCAGATATAACTACAGTATTTTAAAAACCCAGGAACTACACAGAAGATGCAGAAAGAATGTAAGAGCCAGAAAACAGGGAGAAAGTTTGTGGCCAAATGCTTCTGGGCATGACACAGTCACAGCAATCACAAATGCATAGGAGCTGTGGTTTTCTGCATGAAATATACTCAAAACTACATGTGTCGACAGCCAGTAATAGGTAGCAAGGTTGCCCATGGAGTCCTACCCATCTCTGCTGATGTATTGGCTCCTGAAAGATTCTGGGGGAAGGAAAATTAGTATTTTCAGATGTGTACTTACTGGGGAATTCCCAGATTCCACTGAATAGTTTCATACCATGTTCACCCTGATGACTGGCTAAACTGAGTGGGTTACAAGGCAGAAGTACATGAATATGGGGAGCAGACCTGTCTGGGGGAGGGGGCCTGAAGGGCTGGGAAAGAAATAAGAGAAGGGGAGGGAATGTGAGTTATAATGTCTTACGTACATGTCTGAACTTGTCAAAGAACAAATTTAATTAATAAAGAGTATTTAAAATTTTAATTAAAATTAGATATCATTACAAAGGTTAACAGTATTAATATGTCCAATTTGAAAGGATTTTTAGATATTAATTTCTGTCTAATGCTAACTTTTTGCTACAAAGAAATTTTCTTTCCTTTTCCCTGTCAGTCCCTCTCACACATGAGAGATTCATTTGATGGAAGCAATGCAACTTCTCAATGAACTTCCTTTAGAAAGAGTGAATGACAGAGAGAGCTGCTTTACATGCATGCTGAATAGCACAATTTTCTTTGACCTCCACAGTCTACACAATAGTTATAAGAATGAAAACATTTCATCAATTCGTCTTGCTAAATGTTAAGAAGTTTAGAGATATTCTTCATCTAAACAAGACCCTAAGGCCCCCTTACTTCACATGTGCTCACACAACAGTGATCATATCTAATAACTTGAGAAGACCCATGCTGTTCCTCACTATTGTAAAACAGATCAGCATTATCCATAAGATGATGGCCTAGGACCCCATACTCATTAGTGTTTCAAGAAATACTCCACTGGACATGCTTATGAGACCCTAAGAGGAAGTGATCCCTGTCTCCACTTCCTTTCTTTTTGTTCAAGTTCCACATCTGAGCACCGTTCACAAAATAATTGGGTTTGCTGGCATGACTCCATGGAAAAGATTGAAAATCATTACAGTCATTTCTTGCTAGCTGACTTCAATCACCAAAGAAAGACAAAGTGTATAAAAGTAAGGGAATGGGTAAAGTAGACACCTTTATGCATCCCACTTGGTCCCTACATACTCATTAACAGAATGTCCTACCTAGATTACCAGGACTTGGATTTTGTTCTCATATAATGACAGCTGATAAAACACACACACACACACACACACACACACACACACACACACACACATACATACACATGCACCCATGCATGCATCCATGCATGCACACATGCACACACACTTCAACTGCATTTTCTTATTTTGTTTTTTCTTCCCTTTAAAATGTGGCAAGAACTTGAGGATGCAAGAATGCTGCATAGATAATAAACTGTGTTCTCTTAAGCAGCTAGCCACATGCTTAGACAACTGTCATTCTCCCAAATGAGACACTGCATGAGTATATCTTCCCGAGCTATTAATACAAGTGTTTTGTCTTGGGTAACCACCTACACATAATAAATAGCTATTAAGCACCTACTGTGAATGTGTTTAAGAACCTAGAGCAGACTTTCTGATCTCTATAAAGCAACATAAAGAAACTTTCTTGCAAATATTGACTAAGTGTTCTAAAAAAAATAATCATTTATAATCAAAATGTACTGTCAGGCACTCTTCCCTGTTATAATAGGGGTTCAACACCCAGCAGGGGACATGATTTAGTTTACAGATTTCTCATTTACATCAGCCCATGCTGGTAAATTGACAGCAAAAGACCTGTTTATTTGAGGTGTCACAGCTCATCAAATTTCCTAGTTTGTAACTTCAGGGAAGGTAGCTGGGTGTTTTGCTCTCTGTAGCCTTTGCACCCTGCTATGTCAGATGCATCAACTCAGGAGTGGGCTCATGCTGTGGCAGCTTCTTCTGATGCAAGGAAAGCAAAGCTCTCGGAAAATGCCCCTGTCTTGTTTTCATATCAAACAATGAACTGTCCGATAAGCTATTGGCACTAAGCAATTAGGCCTTTAAGAAAGAAAAGGAGGTTGAAGGACAAAATGATGTTTCCTAGTTTGATTTTTCTAATATGACCTTGGCTTATGTCAAGTGGAAAAAACTTAGTAGCACAAATGACATATTGTCAGCTTGGAACATATGCATCACTATTAAGCCAATAACCTTTCCTTTCTGAATTATCCCCAATATCTTCTGTTAATATCAATATCCCAATATAAAATATAAATTTTAAAAATCCCATAATCTTAAAAAAAATCTCAAACACTTTAAAACTTCAGTTTCTTTAAAATATCTGACATCTCTTTAAAAGTCAAAAGTCTCCCAGCTATGAGCTCCTGTATAATCCAAAATAATTTATGAATTTTTATTACAAGAGGGAAGACAGAGTCACTACCCAAGAAGAGCACAACTAAAACCCAAGTATAAAAAGGTCAGTGTCAGATATCTAGGATTCACTAATGGTCTTCTGGCTCCCAAAGGGCTTGAGCAAGTCCACTGATCCAGCTATGCAACCTGCAGGATATGCAGTTTGTCATGTAGACTCAGGATTGAGCATCATGACATGCCTTCCAGTGTCCTTGGTGTTCATCCCATGGTATGGGAATCTCTAATATTCTTGGTTCTCTAGAGGTTGCACCATTACCAATGGCCTCCTCATCTTTCTTCAGGGACTCAACTTTGTCATATGGAACAAAGCCTTAGCAGTTCCTCAGGACTCCATCAATCCTATAGGTCCCGTGGAGCCACAACCCTGAAGACCCTTATACATTACCAAGTTCAGCTGCCAGCATGAGATTCAATCTTTGTCTCCTCTGCATCACAGCTTCTGTGCTTTGATTCTGAGAAAGACTCCCAGAAGATTTGTTTTCAGTGCTGCTGGCCTTTTCTTAATCACTGCTAATTTGTCAATTTAAGATTACCAGAATCAATTTCCCCAGCAGAGTAATGGTTTCTCCTTACATAAGCTGATCTATCATCACTAACAGCTAATTCCTCAAGTCCAACTGACCAGAAAAGAGACTCCTAATTCAGAATATCCTGGACAAAGTCTTTGCCTCCCTGTGAAAGTGCACAAGCTACGCCCCCCCCCATTGTCTGCACTGCCCTCGACATTCTCATCTTCCAGTCTCCCATAGAGCTGCACACTTAGCTCAGAGAACTTAATAGCTTTTCTATACTAACGTTCCAAATGCTACCACAATTCTCCCCAGAACAACATAGGATACTCACAGTTGTATTACACAACCCTGGTACAAAATCTTCTTTTAGTTTTCTTTCTATTGGTGTAACAAAGACCAAGACTAGAGCAATCTGGGGAAGAAAGGGTTTATTTTACCTCAAAGGTTACAGGCCATCACCAATGGAATTCAGGGCAGGAACTCAGGAAAGAACAGAGAGGCAAAACTTGAAATAGAGCCCACAGAGGGCTGCTGATTAGTGGCTTTTTCCTCATGGTTTTCTCAGTTTGGTTTTTATACAATCCAGAATCATCTGTCAATGACTTACATTACTCACATTAGGTTGGAAAGCTTTCAAACCAATCCCCAACAAGAAAATGTTCAATAGACATACTTAAAAACCTATCTGATGGAAATATTTTCCTAGTTAAGGTTCTGTCTTCCTAAATGACTCTAGCTTCTGTCAAGTTGACAAAAGAAATGAACAAAATAGATACGTTAAAAAACACAAGTATATCCTGGAAAAATTGTTGGTAAAAAATATCGTTAACATTCTATGCTCATAGATTAGTAGAATTAACATTGTGAAAAATTACCATCTAAGGAAAACTATTTAAAGATCCAGTGTGATCCCAGTAAAAACTTCCATATCATTCTCTAGAAATATAAAAAAAAAGATTAAAATTCATATAGAACCATAAAAGATGCTGGATAGGCAAAACCATCCAGACTAAAAATAACAGTGATGGAGGGATTATCTTTATAGATCTTAAAATATATTACAGAAAAGTAGTAATAAAAACAATATGGTACTGGCACAAAACAGACATCTAGACCAATGGAACAAAATCTAAGACCAAAATCTGTAGCTTCAGTTTCTTAATACTTGATAAAGATGCCAATACTTAAGCTCAAGAAATGAAAACATCTTAAATAAATGGTTCTGGGCAAACTAAATCTCTGCATGGCAGAAGAATGACATTAGACCCATCTCTATCATCTCCCACAAAAACAGAGTCCAAATGGATCAAAGAGCCAAACCTAAAACAATTAAACTGCTATAAGAAAACTTAGGTAGTGCCCTACATGGTGTAGCACTTTCTGAGTAAGACTCTATTTGTCAAAGAATTAAGGTCAGCAGGTGACAAGGGGACTTGATGAAATTAAAATGCTCTTGTTCAGCTAAAGAAACAATCAAGTGGATGGAGAGGAACCCACAGACTGGGAGAAAATCATTGCCAGGTGTGTGTCTGACAGGTTTAATATCAAGAATTCAAAAGTAAAAAATAAATAATCAAAGCTTTTAAAACACTGAAGAGTCAAGAACATCATCATCAACAAAAGCAGCCAACCAAAACAAAACCAAGCAAACAAACAAAACGATACAATCACAAATAACCAGTTCATAAAAGGGAGGAAATGGCAGCTGGAAACTAAACAGAGAATTCTCAGAAGAAGAAAAAAATGGGTAAGAACCATATAAATTTATACAAAGTTCATCATCCCTAGAAATTATGAAAATATAAAATCCAAACAACTATAAGACTTTATTTCATCCCAGTCAGAATGGAGATTATCAATGGAACACCAACAACAAATGTGGTGGGAGTGTGGGGTAAAGTGAACTCTTATTCACTGTTGGTATGATTGCAAACTTGTGCAGCCACTCTGGAAATCACTGTGGATAATTTTTAAAAACTTAAAAATAAATCTAGTATATGTCCCATCTATCCCACTCCTCAGCATGCTATACTCATCTTTGCACTCCATAGATACTTGCTCAGTCATACTCACTGCTGTTCTATTTGCATTGGCTAGGAAATGAAAACAACCTAAATGTCTTACCTCAGATTAATGGACAGTGAAGATGTGCTCCATAGATACTATGAAATCCTAGTCAATACCCAAAACATAATCCACACATCAAATGAGGTACAAGAAGAACGGAGGAGTGGGCCCTTGTTCTGGAAAGACTCAGTGAAGCAGTATAGGGCAAAACCAGAACAGGGAAGTGGAAAGGGTTGGGTGGGAAAACAGGGGGAGGGAAGGGGGCTGATCGGACTTTCCGGGAGTGGGGGTCTAGAAAAGGGGAAATCATTTGAAATGTAAATAAAAAATATATCGAATAAAAAAAAAGAAATCCTAGTCAACTGTAAAGAAGAGTGACTGCATGAAATTTGCAGATAAATGATCAGAACTAGAAAAGGTCATACTGAGTGATGTATCTAGACCCAGAAAGAGAAATGCCCATGGTACATTCTCTTATTGGAGTCTCCTAGCTCCAAATCTTCAGATGTGAGTCTATAACCAGTAGTAACTACAGGAAACAGAAAAATGAAAGTGGACTCATGCTCAGATGGGGAGGGGAGAATTGGGAAGATAGAGAGAGGAGAATAGCAGGATACGTGTAATCTGATAAGCAAAATGGAAAGAGGGACTCCATAGAGAGAGAAAGGGAGGAACACAGAAGTGGGAGGAAAGTCAAGGGGAATATAATGGCACTAATGATCTAATCGGGGAAATAAGAAAACAGGGGCTCCTTAGAGAAGAAAAATGGAGGTAACTAAAGAAAGAGGAAGGTGGTAGATAAAATAATATAGATGTCTGAAAAACCCCACAAGGAATCATACTTTTAACTCCTTACCAAAACAAATAAACATAAGAAAAAACCAAGACAACAAAAATACTAACTTATATGGCACAAAATTTGGTGTTTAATTTGCACATATAATTTTTTATTAGATATTTTTTATTTACATTTCAAATGTTATCCCCTTTCCTGGTTTTTCCCAGAAAACACCTATACTATCCTCTCCTCACTCTCCTCACAACCCACCCACTCCCACTTCCCTGTCCTGGTATTCCCTTATACTGGGGTATAGAGCCTTCTCAGGGCCAAAGGCCTCTCCTCACTTTGATTTCCAAGAAGACCATCCTCTGCTACATATGCAGCTAGAGTCATGGGTCCCTCCATGTGTACTCTTTTGTTGGGAGTTTAGTTCCTGGGAGCACTGGGGGTATACACATATAATTTTAATAAACTTTTCTCATCTGGGCTGGTGGCTTTTCCTCCAAAGAACACCTAACAAAAATCCCAATCCTGGGCATGAGAAGCCCCCATTTGAGTTGTTATCCATGGCTGTCTAAGAGACCATACAGCCTATCTCTAGTGTTCTTGGTTATTACTTCCACGAAGAGATGGTCGTAAAGTCACTATTGCTGAAGACACCATGCACTTCAGAATCAGAGCCCAGAGATCCATGAGCTGGAACTTATCTGAATGTTCCGTCCCTGAGAACTTCCTTCTGTGGTATCAGGAAGCACCAAACAAGTTTTAAAGACAGGAGGCAACCAACAATCCTGACCAACTCTGATACCTACAAACCACATAAGCAATCACTATGTATAATAAGCCTGGAGGTATAGTAGTGTCACACCCAGTTTGGCAATAGCCAATAGCTCTCTAATTGGACTTCAGACCCACTCAAAAATAGATATTATACCTGGTACTGGAAACCCAAGCCAGCATGATTCCTAAAAATAATTTATAAACATTTGTCCTTATACCCACAGATAAGTATAATTTTCATCCCTCATCAAGAAAACTTTGCAACATGTGGAAAACATTAGAGAAAATTACAACCAATCACAATGAAGAGTTTGGGAATGTACTCTCAATGGATACATCTACAAAACTGTCCCTACAACAAAGGCTCAGGAAATATTGTTGAAGAAGGGCAAGAAGGCAAGAAAGATTGTGACACACAAGGACTGTGAGATTATATTTCCTAATAACATCAGGATGTACACCCATACACCTCTACCAATGACTGCCCAGATCTGAGCTAAAGAAGCATGACAGTGAAGAACATGGCAAACTGGATGGAGAAAAGCCTATGAGGTCTCAACACTAGGCAAAGAACTACAGGCAACTGAGTGAAGCTGGAAAGAGGAGGGTGGGCCCATCAATTGAGTGTCCAGTGCTAGTTAGTCAACCTGAAAATATACATACAAATAACATTGTATGAACTGAAAAAGCTATATTTAGGAATATATATATATATGCATGTTCAAATATGTATATGAAATGACAATGGTAAACGAGGTCATGAATTTGAAGGAGGGTGGGGAAGGTACATCAAGTGTTTAGAAGGATGAAAGGGAAAGGAGAAATGTGATTAAACTGGAATTTCAAAAACAAATAAGTTCTTGAAAAAAAAGGAAACTATCTTCAAGGTTATTTGTGATTTTTTGCTTGCTCTATGTCCCCGTGCTTGTCATCCTGGCATTGTTCTTGACTTCCACTGGATTTTCAGTACTGACCAGACGCATGCTGTCCAACTCAAGAGCACAGACCATGGTGTAATTGTCGGTGAGGCAGGAACACTGTGGTGCCCCAAGTTCTGGCTCTCATGTCACGTTATGAATAAGGACTGAAGTGACAACTGCCCACCCTGCTTATTTAAAGAAGCAAGAGCTACACAGAGGGCAAAGCTCACAGAAGGATAATTTGGTAATTTGTTTAAAACATCATCATCATCATCATCGCCAACAGCAACAACAATAACAATAACAAATGGCCAAACTGCTTTGATGGAGATTTGGTCACTTTCTCCCAGGAAAGATGGGACGGTTCCTTATGAAGTCCCAGGAATCTGAAGATTCTTGCATTGTCTAGTTTCCTTTCTATCTCAAGTAGGAACGTAGGAGTACTGGTGACCATCGCTGCATGGTTGTCCTTTTATGTTCATTCCTAAAGGAGGCAGTGGCGAGAGTAAGAGTAGAGATGACAACATATTCTAGAAAGCCCTAGAGGAGATCATTAGCCTTGCCTTTGGTTCATCTTATCTAATGTATGCCCTGGCATAAAGGCTAGCATAATAAAGTAAATCATGGACTTAGGGAATCAGGAGCTGAGCCCACAGTGATTCTCTACCACATATAAGCTCTGTGAGATGGTAGCCGGTTCACTTTCTGTCCATAAGCTCAGCTTTTGCATCTGCTAGAGGGTGCATCAGGCTATTTACTTGTATATTGATAGGAAATGCATTTGGAGAAATAAGGACTGGTGTTGCCCTCTGGCTACTGAGTGGCACTATTCCAGGATCAGTTGAGCTGTCAGGAGAGCAGGACACAGAGTCGGCTTCAAGACAGTAGCCAGGCCACACATGCTACCTTTGAGATTTACTATCAATTACTTCTCTCCCCAGTTAATTACCTTGAAAACTTTGAAAGCCAGCCAACTTTCTCAGACATCTCTGACATCATTGCAATAGCAGTGGTATTTTCCTAATCATTTCTCCAGCCTGAAGACTGTCACAAATGACTCAGATATTAAGCATTAAACAATAGTCTATATTTTAAAAATTTCAACAAAAAAGTAGCTTACTAGAGCAGAGCTGTGCCCTGTGAAATGTATACCTATCTTATAGATGAATTTCATTTTGAGTTCATGATCCTCCCCTAATAATGCCAACAGTTGTGACCATCATCATCAGGGGCCTTTTCACAGTGTGCTTGCTGTTCTGTTGCCTTGAACCCCCAGCCCCTGCCCAGCACTGTTCTTGGCCAATGGGAATGTATCCGGATAACATAATGTCTGCAGGAAGAAAATTTCAGCCACCAGGGTAATTTTTAAGAAGGAAGAGACTAATGATTATGATATTGTGTGGGGCAAGTGGTTTCTAGAACTTTCTAGAGGCACTTGGTTATACATAGATGGAAACTGAGGGCTTGGTTTCTAAGAGTACTGATTTCATCATTAGGTCCCCTGACACTCTTCTGGCTCCACCTTTATTTTAGAGGAAGTTTCATTGTATTTTAGAAATACATTATAAACAGAAAACCCAGAAAAAAAAAGCAGCAGTGTACCTGAAGATTACCCGTTTATACTTTACAACATTTCCTGTTAAACATTTACACAAAGTAAAAGGAACAAGGGATAAAGAACAAAACCTTTACAGAATCAGAAATGCAAAGCCAAGTTTCCCATCTGTAATCTAAGCTGTGATTCAACCTCTCCCTTCCTTTCCTTTTCTACCTCACTAATTAAATTCTTTCTGGAAAAGCACACATAAAACCAGAACAAGAGCACTGATACAGATGGTCAGTAATCAGCAGGCCTTCTGGCCAGTTTCCCATCCAGTGGCTTAAGAGTCCTCTAGGCACATGAACTGAATTCTTCTGTCCCCCAGTATCCACTCTCTCCAAGCCTCTCACTAAACAGGAAATCCTATATTGCTCAGTGTCTGTTTCAGTGGCTGCTAAAACTCTGAAAACTATAAGAGAGACAAGCAATTTCCCCCCCTTATATTCTCCAGGGATTCTTAGCACTCTGGTTTAGAGTTGGCTGGAAGAAAAGTCAAAGGAGTCTTGAGTACTGTAACCCAAGGAACTTGTAAGAATTGCGGCTTTTGCTGTCTTTTGAAGATCTGGATGACTTTTAAAATGGACTTTAGTCTTTGCTTTATGTAATATGAGAAACATGAATGTTTTCTGACTTAGCTACTTCTGCAATATTTGATGCTGATAGATCAAGTATTTTGGTAATGTCATGAACCAGTATTTCCTTCTGGTCATCATTCTATGGAGAGCAGAATGACAATCACATTTCTGCTTCTGTAGCTGACATCACAGGTAAAACTCTTCTTTCTCAACCATACTACATGGAGGGACAGGGTAGCAAAAGAGGAAAAAGTGACATTTTAGCATACCTAATTTAGCACACACAACTGGTACTTTAAGTCAGGAAACTTTCATCACTGGTCAAAATCCATTTAAGGTCGCTCTCTTATTACAGGGAAGAAGACAGTAACACGGAATGCCAACTGACATTTGCTAATACTGTCGAGCATGTGTATCTACTTCTTGAAGTATACTTAGGAGGAAAACAAAATGTATATAAGAGACAACTTTGATAAATGTGAGATTAACTGTTATGGAGAGGAAAATTTATTTCCAGCTTACAACAGGTTAATGTATTTCCTTCCTTTAGAGAAATCTCTCATCACAGCAGAGCACTGTACCTGGGATCACTAACAAGATGCCATTTCCCCAGGCATGCAGCTGCCCTATTGAATGAGATTTCAGATGGGTGACATGCAGCCATCTCTTTTCTCTGGAGACTGACTTTTCACTATCTCGACCGTGTCCTTTTGAGGTGTGACAGTTTTCAACACAGCAGCACTCACTTTGTCTATTTTTTCCTTTGTTATTTGTACTTCTGGCTCCCTAGCTAAGCTAAGCCACCATCAGCTAGCCCACAGTCACAAGACCCACACTTGCCGTCTTCCACAGCTTGGCTTTTAGTGCAGCTTCGTTCTTTGTTACATACATACGCCAGCATCTTAACAGTCTTGGTGGAAAGGGGCCATCCTTTCCCACTGAATTATGGTGGGACTCTACTCAAAAATTAATTAACCATCAATGTACTTTCTAAATTTCAGGACTCTTCACTTCTATTCTGTGATTTGTACATATATCTTTCCAACAAAATTTGTGTACTGACTTGGTTACTGTAGCCAGTGAGTATGTTTGAAATCACATGCGTGAGAACATATAAAATTGTTCTTCAACAAAGAATATTTTGGTCCTTTAGACATTTTTTTGCAGTTTTCATTTTTGTATTTTATTTTTTATTTGATATATTCTTTATTTATATTTCAAATGATTTTCCCTTTTCTGGCTCCCCACTCCCTGAAAGTCCCATAAGCCCGCTTCCCTCCCTCTGTTCCCCCATTTACCCCTTCCCACTTCCCTGTTCTGGTATTCCCCTATACTGCTGCACTGAGTCTTTCCAGAACCAGGGGCCACTCCTCCATTCTTCTTGGACATCATTTAATATATGGATTATGTCTTGGGTATTCAAAGTTTCTAGGCTAATATCCACTTATCAGTGAGTACATACCATGATTGATCTTTTGAGACTGGGTTACCTCAGTTAGTATGATGTTCTCCAGCTCCATCCATTTGCCTAAGAATTTCATGAATTCGTTGTTTCTAATGGCTGAATAGTACTCCATTGTGTAAATATACTACATTTTTTGTATCCATTCCTCCATTGAGGGACATCTGGGTTCTTTCCAGCATCTGGCTACTACAAATAGGGCTGCTATGAACACAGTGGAGCATGTGTCCTTATTGCATGCTGGGGAATCCTCTGGGCATATGCCCAGGAGTGGTATAGCAGGGTTCTCTGGAAGTGTCATGTCAAGACTTCTGAGGAACCACCAGACTGATTTCCAAAGTGGTTGCACCATCTTGCAATCCCACCAGCAGTGGAGGAGTGTTCTTCTTTCTCCACATCCTCGCCAACACCTGCTGTCTCCTGATTTTTTGACCTTAGCCATTCTGACTGGTGTGAGGTGAAATCTCAGGGTTGTTTTGATTTGCATTTCCGTAATGATTAATGATGTTGAACATTTCTTAAGCTGCTTCTCAGCCATCCAAAGTTCTTCATGTGAAAATTCTTTGTTTAGCTCTGTATCCCACTTTTTAATAGGGTTATTTGGTTCTCTGGGTTCTACCTTCTTGAGTTCTTTGTATAATATCTAATACATTAGATATTAGCCCTTTGTCGGATTTAGGGTTGGTGAAGATCCTTTCCCAATCTGTTGGTTGACGTTTTGTCCTTTTGACAGTGCCCTTTGCCTTACAGAAACTTTGTAGTTTTATGGGGTCCCATTTGTCAATTCTTGATTTTAGAGTGTAAGCTATTGGTGTTCTGTTCAGGAACGTTTCCCCTGTGCTCATATCCTCAAGGGTCTTCCCCAGTTTCTTTTCTATTAGTTTTAGTGTGTCAGGTTTTATGTTGAGGTCCTTGATCCACTTGGAGTTGAGCTTAGTACAAAGAGATAAGAATGGATCGATTTGCATTCTTCTGCATGCTGACCACCAGTTGAACCAGCACCATTTGTTGAAAAGGCTATCTTTTTTCCACTGGATGCTTTTAGCTCCTTTGTTGAAGATCAAGTGACCATAGATGTATGGGTTCATTTCTGGGTCTTCAATCCTATTCGTTTGATCCACTTGCCTAACATTGTACCAATACCGTGCAGTTTTTATCACTGTTGCTCTGTAGTAATGTTTGAGGTCTGGTATATTGATTCCCCCAGAAGTTCTTTCACTGTTGAGAATAGTTTTAGCTATCCTGGGTTTTTTGTTATTCCAGATGAATTTGAGAATTGTACTTTCTAGCTCTATGAAGAACTGAGTTGGGATTTTGATGGGGATTGCATTGAATCTGTAGATTGCTTTTGGCAAGATGGCCATTTTAACTATACTAATCTTGCCATTCCACGAGCATGGAAGATTTTTCCATTTTCTGAGGTCTTCTTCCATTTCCTTCTTCAGAGATCTGAAGTTCTTGTCATATAGGTCTTTCACTTGTTTGGTTAGAGTCACCCTTAGGACCACACACAAGGGACTTTGAGGAGTCACATTCAACTTAAATTCTGTGGAGGTATAACTGGTGTTGTTTCACAAACAAGTAGCTGGCTTATTTTGATTGCTGAGTAGACCAGCTTAAGGATCTATGAGCAGCTTCCTCAGCAACTCCTGCTCTGATAGGCAGAAGGGTGTTTTTTCCAATGTACTGTCAGGCATGAGGGATCAGTTACAACCAGACAAGATGGTGTATATACTTGTAGTGTCAACACTGAGAAGCTGAGGAAGACTGGAAATCAAGGCAGACTTGGAGTACACAAAGGGTCTGTCTTCAGGAAAAATAATCACCAGTGTTCTGAATATCCCTGGGTAGGTCTTCATGAATATGCCTAAGTAGGTCTTCATTAATTTCCATAGATATATCTTTATGAATATCCATAGGTCGATCTTTATTAGTATCCATATGTAGGTCTTCATGATTACATGATTATATGCTTTGTTTTTTAAGGGTTAATGTCTAACTATGCACTATGTAGTTCTCCTAATATAGTTCTAGTTTTGAAAGAAACTTTTAAATTGCTCTCTCTAATCTGTCATTTTTATATTCCCAACAACAGAATGTCCAGTGTCTTCTATCTTCTGACCACTGCTCTGCATTTCAGCCATTTTAATCATTTGAAGTGATAGCTCTTCCTGATTTTAACTTACATTTACTAACCATTGATTTGTAACCTCTTTATGTGCTCATTTTTACATTGTACATCACCTTTTGTCAAATGACTTTTTATAACATTTGTTTTAATGCAAATCCACAGAGGACTGATGTGATGAATCAGTGAATAAAGGAATTCATATAAAGAAAGGGTAGAACTGACTCTACACACTTGTTGCTACCTTCTATAGTGATAATACACACACACACACACACACACACACACACACACACAAATCCAATATTTCTAATGATGATTAGACTTAATCTTTTTGTACCTTAGGACACTGAGAAAGCACTGTCCAATTTTAAAATACCTTTCAGTGCATCTGAGCCTTTCCCAGGTTGCTCCATCTACACAGTTTTCTCTGGTAACTGGGTAACAGCAGCATCCAAAGGACCCAACTTACCCTGTGATCACTAAGGGAGCAAAATGGGCACTGGAGTGCTATATTTCTGAGCTATGGTGCTCAGTATGCTAGTGGCAATCAGCATATCTGTGAGTTAGGTGTCTTTAAACTAATAATGCATACATCTCGATATATTTTCAACTGTAAGTTGAGGAGCACCCACACATTGTAGTTGTGACACATCAGTTCTACCAGCATTTCAAAAGCCATACAACTTCTGGAAATTAAACCACTAAAGAAATAATGGTCATGCATTCTGATCAATCAACCAAGCAAGCAGGACTTTTCTCACAATGCTGATATATAAGAGAAAACCAATAAAGAAATAAACTATTTTCAAAATAATTTGGAGGAAAGATTTAAAATAGTAATTTCTATGTACTTTGTTTAACTTAATTATTTTTCTACAAAGAGATCATAGAGGCTGTAGTGCCATCCCAGTGGCTAAGAGTGAGTACTGCTCTTGCACAAGACTTAAGTTCAATGCTCAGGACCTGCACGGTGTGGCTCAGAGCCACCTGTAACTCCAGCTCCTGGGGGGCATGACACCCTCTGACCTACATCATGGGTACCAGATTCTCTGATGGTTCACAGATAAACATGCAGGCAAAACTCTCACACATTGTTTCAAAAATATTTATAAGCATTCAATATCTATATTAATACATGACCATATATGTCCCTCTATATGTCTCTTAGTTACTCATCCTTTATATTCACTGTAACCATATTTCACAATAGTTCTACACCAGATACATAATTATTTATGTCTTGTCTCACAAATTACAAAAGAATGATTCCTGGTACTTTATTCTAATTATCAACTAGTGTCAGATATATGTAGATAGATGATAGATAGATGGATGATAGATAGATAGAGATAGATAGATAGATAGATAGATTCTTTTTACAGTCTAAAGTTATTTTATTTCTAAAAACTGTTTTCTCTCTGGAAATAGAGCAAATGTCATGCATAGATAATCCTGTTCTGGAATGGAAGCTCTAAATGATTTTGTCAAATAGTTAATCAGACTTTGAAAGCAAGAGTGTGTAAGGTAAGCTGACAGAGGAAGAAGCAGTAATGTTAATGCCTAAGCCATAGCACTCAGGCCCTGCCATCTGCTCTGGCTTCCTCAGGGAGACCGAGGAATCCACCCAGACAAGAAGCACCACCCTAACCCTAACCCTAACCCTAACCCTAACCCTAACCCTAACCTAACCCTAACCCCTAACTCTAACCCTAACAACCCTAACCCTAACCCTAACACTAACCCTAACCCTAACCCTAACCCTAACCCTAACCCTAACCACTAACCCTAACCCTAACCCTAACCCTAACCCTAACCCTAACCCTAACCCTAACCCTAACCAGGACCAAGGCCAGGCAGGCCCTGACAGAATACAGGGTTCCAGAGGGAAACACTCTCAGCTGGAGGTCTCTTGAAGGCTCTCTAAACAGACACTCTTCTCCATCCTAGCCTAAGAAGGAATGTAAGAGTAAACGTGCTTTTCTAATTTAGGAGTGTATTCTCTGGAGCCTGAAATTTCAAAAATGTCTAGATTTAAGTTAACACCATATGTGTAACCCAGCTCCTCAAGCTTAAACTTAAAGTGATAGAAAAATGAACTATTAACTAATGTGCCAGCATGTATGACTCAGAACGACATCCTGTTGAGTGAAAGAGGCCAGACTCTAACTAGGAAATTCTGGACCAGTCAACTAACCCGGAAGTGATACAAACCAGATCAAGAATTACCATTGATTAAGGGATGGGATTTGCTTACAAAGATGTGAAGCCGGGTCTAAGTGTAGTTCAGTTCAATGCTTACTTAGAAAACACAAGGCCTCAATAAAAGTCATGAAGAAATTCTTAGAAGATTTCCTAGGAAACATTAATTTAAATCAGCAAATGACTCAGCAACTAATTGTACAAATGTGTCTCACAGAGATATTTTTGAAAAAATTTCAAAATAGAAGCCATTAAAAACTTGGTAAAGGAAAACAAAATTGAGTAGGAGACTGGTTAGAAAAGGGGCAAATGGAAAGCTTATAGTATAAAATAACAACTCAACTTACACACTCAATGGATGCGTTTATGGTATGGTGACATATTGGAAAGAACAGCAGAAGCAGCTGGCCAGTGATGAATATGGCCCGTACAGATCACTCAGAATCACGCTGTGTGTCTACGGATGCCTGGGCAACTCACAAGACTGTAGGAGAGTTGGCCATTTTCTGACTTTTAAATGTAGAGAACAAGTTCCCAATTTTACCACACCAGAGACATGTACATTCAAGTGCTGGATACTAGGTGTTTGTGCCATCAACAAACATAGCTAGTTATTAACTGATTTTTACATGAAATCATTTTTTTAACCAAGTCTAAGTGGTCAGTGAAATTCCGTGCTGCATCTTGAATTTCTCTGAACTTAAAACCAATTTTAAAGTGTTGTCTTTCCCCTGATTCCACAGTCTGTCTGACTGAGATACTCTCAGATTTGCCAGGGATGCTTTATATTCGGTTTTAAAGACAATAAAGTTTTTTTAAAAAAATATTTGTGAGTCATGTGTAAGTCATATAAGTACTTGCAATTACTACATTTAGGATAAACCACCATAAATTCAGTAGATTCATTTCCATATTGACCTTTACTCCAAAGCTTTGTAAGTTAGCAAATGCATCTGATATTTGATATTTCCTTGTGGATGTTCTCATGCACTTAGTGTTAGGAATCATCTAAATCAATCACCATCTGTTCCAGGAGAAAATCGAGTACATTCAAAGTGAAGATCTAATTTTCTTCATTAAAAACCAAATCTTTAAATATTAAACCTTAAGAAAATGTGACAAACAATTATAAAACATGGACATAATTTGTTCGTTCGTATTGGTTTCCTTGTGGAATGAAAGTACTATTAACCTCTGAAATCTTTCAGTGTCATCATCAGTAACAGTGTCACACTCTCCTGAATCAAAGTTACAAAAAACACACACAAAATGGAAAGCAAAGCAAAACAAAACAAAATGCTATTTTGCAATGTTCTATGTAATGAAGTCTAGAGTAAAACCATCCTGATGGCCAAAGATGCATCTGTTACTGGTTTCCTCTGGCTGTTTAGTTAGTAACAATGCTACCAACAATAGGGCTGTACACTGGAAACCCAACCTAGCCCAGCCAGATCAAGCCCCAAAGCTCCTGTCCAGGTACAGACCCCCTGTGTACTCACAGCTAGAGAAGGTCAAGGGGCAGGCATGCGCATCCATGGGGAAGTTATGCAGTTGCAGCTGACATTCTGCATTGATGGTGAGCCTGCAAAAGAGACCAGAATCATTTGAGATCAGCAACTGCATAGCCCAAGCCTCCAAGGTAGGTAAACCATCACATAGCAGACATGGGGGACAGTAATGCCAGGACACAATGCTACCCTCACTCTGTTTCACTCAGTAAACCTTTTGGTTGCTTTCTTACTGTGATATTCTGTTTTGCTTTTAACTGTCAATAGTAGAAGAAATTCTAGTAAAACTCCAACATTGCCTAGAAACACAAGCCAAGTCTCAGTGGAGCAAAAACAGTGGCTGTTGTTGTTTTCTAAGCCACTGGTTCAATTTGTGTTAATAAAATCCTTCCACTTGAAACTAGTATGTTGGTCCACACAGGTATTAAGCCAAATCCATCTATTTCCATGACATTTCTTTCTTGGGCCCCCTCTCCACTGCTCCTGGCAGGTGGCAGCTGTACTATATGAACACATTTTATGTTCCCCGTGTGTCAACATTCTTAGAGTCTAGGACCAGCCAGGCTCAGTACTGTTTTGCTCAGGATCAGCTTCTTTTCTGGGTCTCCTTTCGAGCCCTGTATGATTGATGAGAAGCCTGTTACAAATTTCATCTTTCTCAGCCTATTCTATCACCAAACTTCCCTGCTGTGGCTCTTTATTGTTCTTTCTGTTGGTCCCTGTTTGGAAATTTACTTCCCTTGGACTTTGATATTGCCTTCATATTTTGATGTCGGTATGTGTCTACTGGTGCTATGGAAACTTTAGTGTTAGGAATCACAATTTCTCCTCAGTGCCATGATGTCTCATAATTAAAATCTCTATAATGAATATGGAATGAAGGAGAACTTCAGAAGCTATAAAGAAAGCCTAAGGGAACTTGGGAAAAGCTGTCCATGTCAAAGAAAGCTGATCTCTCTTAACCTATTGTTACTCTGAAAGGTCTTTCAGCCTTGGGAAGGAAATAAGCAGGTGCACAGGAACCTGAAACCTGTATCAGAGTAAGTGAACTGATCACCTTTGCCTGGTCCTTAATCCTTCTGCTTCTTTTAGGAAGCAGAAGTTTCACATGTGGTCCTGAGTTCAAAGGAGAGATCTTTTTAAGGTCCCTCTTTCCTTAGCTCCTATGATCTAACTTGCAGAAGAGCCATTTCTTTTGAAGTCAAGGTCCCAGGAAGTCCACAGAGACATAGAAAAAGGAGTGGGAGATAGCAATGTGGAGAGAGCATCTGCACAGCAGCGATCTCCCACCGTAGGCTTTAATGTAGTCCTTTGTGTTCCATGAAAGGCTTTTGGACCCCTAAGCCTAGGAAGATGAATATTTGAGACAGAAATGTTCCTTGTTTTTCATAGGTCCAGCCTTGAGTGGATCTATTTCCTTTTGTTTGTGTTTCCTGGGCTGTTGCTATAGCAGCAGGAAATATTATCTTAGATTTCATTAATAGGCAGTTTTAAAAACCCAAGAGAGCTATGTGGCATTTTACCTTAATGTGTAAAGGATTTTCCCATCATTCCAGATTCTGAGGAGCTGGTTGGGTGTGGTGATCCAGTGAGCCTCGGCCGTTTTTGAGTTTCGAAAGATGGTGTCTGGGATCCATATCAAGCCCACCATGTTGCTGTTCAGAGTAAGTATTTTCATTGTGCTGTTGAATCGAAGGCGACTGTCTGTCCAGGTCTGAGCAAAAAATATATCAATTTGGTATTCCTGAAATAGAGAAAAGATACTTTCCCTTAATCTACAGTCAATCTGAAAAACCTTTTAGCCTGGGAAAGGAGTGAGGTGCCTGGGAATCTGAAATGTATGAGATGTTAACAGGGTAGGTGAATTGAAGACCTTTGTTCAGCTCCTGACAAGCTACGTGGGCTTCTGAGTTTTAAAGAGAGTAAATTGTAATATGCTTTACTGTTTTTGTCAAAATAGTTTTCCTTCATGTTTTTCCTCCCTCACTTCTTCCTTCTGGAACGGGTGCACCATGTGCCTTAATAATTTCATACCCACCAAACAGTAATCGTCAATATCATCAACAAAGTGTGTAATGAAATCCTTGATGCATTCTTTTATCAGACTTAAATTGCAGTAAGAATAGAGCCCAGTGGCAGTTGAGGAGGGAGCAGCAGACACTTTAGGGCATGAGGCAGAGCCTATGCAAATCCAAAGCATGACAAGGAGAGCAATAACTCAGAGCCAATGGGCTACACAATGAGGAAAATAATGTCCCCTTCCTAAATGCATAAACAATAAATGAAAGGATGAAATGGAAACCTGGATGCTGAGCAGAGAGAATGGGTAATTTTTTAATACTAGCTCATAAAACAACACACTATTCAACAGTCTTCCCAGATAATTATCAATAACATACCTGGAACAAGAAGGTAGAAGAAGAAGAGGAGGAGTAGGAGAAGGAGGAGGAAAGAAGAGGAAATGGAAGAGGAAGAAGCGGACAAAAAAGAAGAGGAGGAGGAAGATTGAAGAGGAAGAAGAAAAGGACACAAAAGAGAAGGAAAGAAGAGGAAGAGGAGGAAGCTGAGAAAGAAGAAAAGGAGGAGGAGGAGGAAGAGGGAAGAAGGAGGATCAAGAAATAAAGCCACAGACGGCTTGTATGTCATGGGGGATGGTTTGAGTTATACAGGCAAAGCCCCACTGTTGGAGATGTTGTTTCAGGGTTCACAGACCCAATGTGACTTCACTGTGATGATCAGAGTGTTGAGACAAGGCTGAAAGTACCACAGAACACCAGGTATGTCTCTACCTGCTCTGTCTCAGAGGATGCGTTCCAACCAAAGAGTCACCACAGGTCTGGGGAAAGGTGGGTTGGGGGGGTGAACTCAAAAGCTTGATATCTTTCACAGTTTCCATTATATGTAAATATTATAATTTTGGTGCTTTTACAGAGCATGTTCAGTAGCTGTTGGTGAACAGGGTAATTCTCTTTCTTATTGAGCTTCCAGGTAAAGAAGGCCTCTGTGGTTCAGCTAGTGTTTTGTTAACTAATGTTTTCCTTACCACTGCTTTATTGCATTGGCTTTGTAGCTCCCAGAGAAGCAGCATTTACAAGCATGAAAAGTCGTGGTCATCTGAGAGCTTGTTTTCCAGTCAAATAAGACAGATCTTAAGTTTTTAAAAAAAGGTGTGTTTTAGGGCCACAATAAAACACACACACACAGTTGGGGGAATAAAGGGGAAGGGGAGGGGATAAAAGAAAAAGAGATAGACAGAGACAGAGAGACAGAGGGACAGAGAGAAAGATATTCTGCCCAAAACCAGCTTTGGCAGCTATGAGGTAATTAAACTGAGGCAGGCAGCAGATGGGATGGTCAGTGCTTAAAGCCACTGATGGGGGTTGGTCCAGATACTGATGTGGGCTGCTGCCCATAGCAGCCAGTGATGAGAGAAATTACTCAGCACACTTTTCTCTGAGGGAGTAAAGCTTAATTTACTGGGGTTGGTACTCCTGTGGCCAGTGTAAAGCTGAACTGTTTTAAATCTTTGAAGCTGGCGAGAAAGAAAAGGAAAGCGAAAAAATTCATATATATATATATATACACACACTGAGTGATGAAGCAAAAGGTAGACTTCGATAACTTTATACATACAAATACATACATATAGGCATACATACATACATATATACATACATGCAAACAGACGTACAGACAGATATCCACACATCCACGCATTGAATGGTTAGAGCAAAGCTCTATCAAGAAGGCTGTATGTATTTCACACATACACATAGGTGCATATACAAATATGCATACATACACACATACCTGGTGGGTGAATGCAGCAAAGTTCTAACAATCAGGCTTCAAACATTTCACACATATATGTACACACATATATATATACACACAACTGGTGGATGGAGAAAGCTCCAACACACGCTCAGACAAGCTTTACATAGATACATACCTATGGATTTGATGGATGGAACAAAGTTCCAACACAGTCTCATACAAACTTTAGACATATGCACATAGTTGATGGGTGGAAGGAAGAATGTTCCAACAACTTTATTCTTTTTCTCATGGCCTATATATCCTAGCAAAATCTTTTAAACAGTATAAAATCACAATGTGATTATGTTTTAGTTTTCTTTTAGTAAATGACTATGAAAAAAACAGTATGTCCCCCAATACCTTTAAAAGAAATAGCATTCTGTAGGACAGGCAATGAAATCAAATTATTCCTAAGAACCTACATTAATTTGTAGCTAAGCAACTTGTAGATTGACATAGTGTAAGCAAGCTTACACTGTCTTTTCAGCCAGTCTCTCTTACCAGCAGCAGTAACTGGTGATTACAAATAAGGAATAATTATTTTATTATCTAGCTTTAAAAGTATTTTTATAAGAATCTTAAAAGAATCACAAATCTAAACTTTTATATAAAAATCAGTCACATCTACTTCTTTAAGTTCTCATAATGCATATCTACTCAACAGCAATTCTCATTAAATCATATCAGGAAGCTGAGGGCAAAAATGGGTATAAAAGAGCAGACCAATCATTACCAATTCAGCCCCAGTGAGAGTCATGTCAGCCAGTGCTGCCACTATTCTTGTTCCCTGAGCATAAAAAGTCCCTAGCTTAACTATTAAGAGTGTAACTTTCTGAAATTCAAATTCTTCCTTAAGATATTCTTTATCAGTGCCAGTAGCAAAAACATCTTAATCTAGCTTCATTAACAATTTTATTTTTCCAAATGGTTCCTAAAGGTGATGGTCATTAGATGAGAATCTTACATCACTAAGTTCTTTCCTAGGGTGGTGACTGAATCATTAATCTTCTCTAACGGCAATGCTTGAAAGAGATCAAGCATTATTACAGTGAGTGCCAGAGACACTTCACAGTGAGGGACTGGAAGCCACATACCCCCCCAAGTGTTTTCATACAATTCTTAAGTTAAGAGGGAAATGAGCAAGCAAAGCAGAAATTCTTAACAGCTTGACATCCTCAAGATGTGTAGATCTTGAGATGGGCCTCAACTGAGGTGCACCCATCATGGCTGTGTTAGCCAGTGGGCCACATTCCATGAGTTTTAAAGTCAGTTGTCATTCCTCCTGAATGATCCTTGGCAATATGCAGGTCAGAGAAAACCCAAAAACTTGTATATATTCACCAAAAGTTCAGTTTTGAATTTTTTCATTTGAGAGTCTAGTGTCTGGAGCATAATTAGGATTAAATAAAGTCTTGAAGGGAGGGAACCCATCAAGGCATTCATGACTTTTCAAGAAGATGGGCTGGCAGAATGGCTCAGCAGGAAAGGTTCTTGCTGTGCAAGCCTGAAGATTTAAGATCAGTCTCAAGGAACCCATAGTAAAAGGAGAAATTGCACTACTGAAAGTTGTCTTTCATGAGGGCCCCATGAGGACCCCATGAGGACCCACATTCATACACACACACACACACACACACACACACACACACACACACACACACACATATATATATATATATATATATATATATATATATATATATATATAGAGAGAGAGAGAGAGAGAGAGAGAGAGAGAGAGAGAGAAATGGAGATAGAAAAGGGGGAGCTGGGGAGAGAGAGAAGAAGGGAGAGGAAGAAAGGAGAAAGGGGGAAGGGAGATAATAAGACATATTTTAAATTATATATGTACATAAACACATATACACACATATATCTTGCTTGAGCCACACAATTGGTAATGAAGAGAATGGAGACAGGAGGCAGCAGTCTTTGCCTCACCGTGTGGTGCCTGCCTTCTCTGTACTATGTCAAAACCTAACAGTAAGACACCATGCACTTGGGCATCCAGCTTCCAGAAACATGGCCCAAATGAACTTCTATTGTTTATACATAATACATTTTGCATTATTTATGTTTAGAAACACACAACAGGACAGAGCACTGCCAAGGCATTCCTTCAGAAAAGGGGGAGTTAAGAGCAGAGAAGTTGAATTTTATGTGAGCATTTGAGCAGCCATGGGGGAAAAAGCTGATCAGGAACTTACCCAGAAGATTCAATTCAATGATAACTAACAACCTATCAGAGACTTTGTGCTATCTCAGCAAACAAAAGGTCATTCAAAAAATGTCTCTGAGTCTCCCATACATCTTCCAAACATGCTCTTATGGATTAATGTTTGGTGTCTCCAAAATGCATGTGTAACAGGCTGATCCCAGAAGTACACAAGGCAGAAGAGGAGAGGGAAATAACTCAATAAGTGTGTGTGTGTGTGTGTGTGTGTGTGTGTATTTCTCTTTCATATATTTTCTCATGTCCTGAATGACAAAAACGAGGTTCAAAAGTGAGACAAAAACACTTGATTGCTGCATATCGATTATTCAAATATATCCACACTTATCATCCAGCGCCAAACTCAACTCCAAATGTATCAAGACCTCAGAATAAGGTCAGATCCACTGAATCAGATGAAGGACAGAGTGGGGAATATTCTTAAACTCATTGGAACAGAAAAAGAATTTCTGTACAGAACACTAATAACACAGAGACTAAGAATATCAATTAATAAATGGGGCCTCACCAGAATTAACGTAGTAAAAATGGCTGTCCCACAAAAGCAATCTATAGACTCAATGCAATCCCCATCAAAATCCCAACACAAGTTTTCAAAGACATGGAAAGAGCAATTCTCAAATTCATCTGGAAAGGTAAAAAACCCAGAATACGGAAAACAATTCTTAACAATAAAAGAATGGCTGGGGGGAATCATCCTTTGCCTTACAGAAGCTTTCCAGTTACATGAGGTTCCATTTATCAATTCTTGATCTTAGAGCATGAACCACTGGAGTTCTGTTTTAAAAATTTCCCCCTGTACCAATGAGTTCAATGGAAAAAGAATTTTGCCAAATAGACTTCTAGTACAGGGTTAATATCCAAAATATATAAAGAACTAAACAACTTGACATCAAGAAAAAAGTAACCCACCTTAAGCCTGGGTACAGATTTAAACAGAGAAATCTGAAAACAGAAAACTCAAATGACTGAGAAGTACTTTAAGAAATGTTCACCATTCTTAGTCAACAGGGAAATGCAAATCAAACCTACTCTGAGATCTCATATTACATTGATCAGAAGGGCCAAGATCAATAAAACAAGTGACTGCTGCTTATGCAGGAGAAGACATGGGTCAAGGAACACACTCATCCATGGTTGGTAGTAGTGCAAATATGCACTGCCAGTATGGAAATCATGTCTCCCAGGAAGCTGGGAATCAATCTATTTCAAGATCCACCTGTACCACTCTTGGGCATATACCCAAAGGATGCTTCATCCTATTACAGAGACACTTGATCAACCATATTCACTGATGCTGTATTCATAATAGCCTGAAATTAGAAACAACCTAGATGTCTGTCAGTGGATGAATAAAGAAAATGTGGTGCATTTATACAATGGGATATTACTCAACAGCTTAAAAATAAAGTCATGAAATTCATAAATAAATGAATGAAGTTAGAAAAAATATTGAGTGAGGTAACTCAGACACAGATAGGCAAATATGGCACACATTCACATGTATTTTGATGCTAGTGATTAAGTCATTGATAACAAACTACAATCCATATAAACACAGAGGTTATGTTTAGAGTAAGGGACTAAGATGGAAGAATGGATCTCCTTAGGAGGGGAAAAATAGGATTAGTTGTTTGCAAACTTCTTAGTGCTTCGACCCCTCAAGACATTTCCTCATGGTGTGGTGACACCGCAACCATAAAATTATTTTTGTTGCTACTTCATAACTATAATTTAATCAACTTTAGACCATATAAATATCTGTTTTCTAGTAGTCTTAACTGCCCCCTGTAAAAGGACTGTTTGACCCATAAAGGAGTCATGACCAACCAAAATGGTTGAGAACCATTTGAATGGGTAATTATGGATGGATTGGTGAGGGTTTGAAATGGAAGGATCAAGTGTGGAAAGGGCAAGAACACAGAATTTAGGAACGGACTATGTGAAAAGATAGCTAAAACTATGGGCCATGTCAGTGGTCATATGGAAATCTAATACAGTAGAAGCTTTCTAAATATATACATATAAAAAACAAATTAAATGAAATCACCAAATAAGAGAGAAGACATAGTCCCAACTGGACATTTCTCATCACTAAAAAAGAAGCTTCCAGTACTAGAAATGGGATAACATCTGACTGAGTTCTCAACCAAAGAAGTCCAATGGGAAACCTCAAACAAACCAGACTATTGAATGCTATTGCTTCTCTCCACAAACTGATGGTGTGGCTCTATAGTTGAAGACAACACTTACACAATTCATTGAACACATAAAAGTCAAGCTGGTGACTACCTACGGCCTCCATCCCCACTAATGATTGTTCCTGGTACTGAAAGGAAGAAGGTAAACACCAGTACATTCATCAAATCTTCAACTACAATGGTGACCTGCCTGTAAAATACACTGATACACTAGAGGCACAAAGCTTGTGGGAATATCCAACCAATATTTGCTTTGAGTTGAGGTTCACTCTAGGAGATGGAACACACATCTAACACTGTTTGGGTGGCTAAGACCCTGAGCCTAGTAAGGTCATGAACCTAGGGTTAAAACAAATACTACTCTTCTGCTAAAAGACCATAGGAATAAAATGTTTCCTAATAACATTTTGCTACACTCATAGTTTTATGCCTTGTTCATCCATGATCAAAGATGCTTTCTCCAGCAGCTTATGGGAACAAATATAGAGACCTTCAGTCAGACAATATATAGAGTGTGAGAGACCTTAGAACACACAGCCCTAAACAATACATCTTCATCAAATCCCTTCCCTTAGAGTTCAAAGAACCCCGAGGAAGAGAAGGCAGAAAGAATGCAAGATCCAGAGAGGATGGAAGACCTCAAGGCCTCAAGGCTTTCTATATACAACAGGGATGGTGCTCCTGTGAGCTCACAGAGTCAGTGGCAGCATGCACAGTGTCTGTAACGTATGTGATCCTTGAGCTGAAAGGAAAAGTGGAAACAAGCTCCCACCCATTGATAAATTCACCAAAGAAAAAATTAATTTTCTCCTAAGGAGTCTCACTGGGAAGACTTTAGGGTAAACCATTCTTTAGGGTAGGCCCCATGCTCAGCAGTAGGTGCCCAAAAAGAAATAAAATTAATAGCATCATAGGAGGATCTTTGTGTCATAATGTTGAATCAGAGCAATTACTTTTATTTAACTTACAGGTCTTTTGCATGTATATTATGTCTTCTGGTTTGGTCTTTTCATGGCTTCCCATTTGTGTAAACATGTTTGCATCAAGATGCATTTCTTGGACTTTCTAAAATTTTTTCTAGTTTGTTGGTTTTGTCGTATCTCACTGTGCTTTTATTTTATTTTATTTTATTTTATTTTATTTTATTTTATTTTATTTTATTTTATTTTATTTTATTATATAATTATTCCTTAAATGCCTGTTTGTTCTCTAATGAGAGACAGAAACGCGTGGAATCAGATAGAAGAGGAGGGTTGAACGAACTGGAAAAAGCAAGGGGAGAGGAACTATAATCAGAATATTGCATGTTAAAAACCAATTTTTTTATAAAAGAAAAACAATAAAAATTTGACTGACATGGGACTCATGAACTTGGGACTAAGCTAGGAGGTTGGTGTCAAGGATGGATTAGGCACATCTGTGATAAGGCAGAATGAATGTCTAATGAGCATGTAGCTCTTTGAGCAGAAGTAGGAAAGGTTAATTAGCACATATTGAGTGCTATGGCTGTGCTTTGAAACTTGTCATGGGAAAAGAATTACCCTAGAACAGAAGCAGGGAATTGGAAAGCACTCTAAAAGAGAAAAGAGAAAGCTAGCAGAGAGCCAGGCCTGGCAGACAGCAGCACTGCCCTCACCCTATCAGGACAGAATCATGTAGAGCATCAGAGCCTGAGCATCAGTTACATAGAGATAGCACAGATACCTCTGAACCCCTTCAGTTGGCTCCGCGGCCCTCTGCAATATCTCAAGGAAAGGAGATTTAAGGGAAGTGTGGTTCCTCTACTGAGAGACCTCACACCCATGTTTCCTGTGTAGTCAGCCCTCCTTACTTGAAGCTCCTCATCTAAAAATCTGACTGAGCATGGCAGAAAGAAAATATTGAGCCTGTACTGAACATACACAGAGTTTTCTGTCACTGTTCCATAGATGATAAAACATAACTACCTAGACAGCCTCTGCAATATGAGTCACTCCGATGTGATTAAAGCACATGGGAGGACTGCATAGGCCGTATGCAAGTGTTAAAGAATTTCACACTAGGGACTGTATCTGTGGACTTGGGTATGTAAGTGGTTCTTTACATATGAATATATGCGTACTGAGGGGAGGCTATGTATAATTTTCAATGAAAAAAGGGAAAATGAAGTGTACTGGAGAGGCAACAGCAAGCACAAACATGCCATCTCAGTGCCATATGGAGGAAGAACCTGTCACCGTGGCTGGGCATGGGTAGACTTAGCTTTTTCTGTGCATTCTCATCTTTCATGTACAGACAGCAGCCTGGAAGCAATGCTTCAGAGTCTGAAAGAAGATGACTTTCCACTCTCCAAATTGCAACAATCAAATGAGTTAATGAAGAAAAAAATCCCAACAATGAAGCCAAGGGTGCGGGAGGAAATAATACTCCAGAGGCCTACCCAAAGGCAGACTTGTCAGGTACCCAAGAAACATGGTGATACAGTCCCATCAGAATCCTCCCAGAGGGGTCTCATGAGTGTGACAGTGGCTGGACTGTTATGCTCTGACTATTGCCATTTTAGTGTACATACTGTGAGGAGGGCAAAGCTTGGGTATTTCTTCTTGACTTCCAGGTCAATAAAAGTGTGGACTTGATTCGTCCATCTGTCATTGCAGAGGACTGGTTTTAGCACCTCTCATACAGTAAACCCTGCAGGTCTTTATCTTGTCCACAACACAACAAAAGTGCAAGAAGAAACTCTGCTCTTTCTCCCATGGACTCACCAACAGATGACTCAGAACGCCAAATACAATCTAAGCCTTGCACTAGAATAACTGTCTCCTGAAAGGCTTCATCTAGCAGTGGATGGAGGCAGACGCAGAAACCCACAGCCAAACATCAGGCAGAGCACGGAAGTCATGTGGAAAAGTGGGGGTAGAATTGATCAAGCCAGAAGGGTCAATGACACCACAGAAAAGTTTACAGAGTCACCTAACCTGGGCCCATGGGAGCTCAGAGAGGTTGGGCCACCAACCATGGAGCATGCAGAGACTGGACCTAAGCCCTGTACACATTTGTAGTGAATGTACAGCTTGATCTTTATGTGGAACCCTTAACAATAGAGTGAGGGCTGTCTCAGTTTCTTCCCTGCCATTTGATCCCCTTCTCCCATAGGACTGCCTGGTTGAGTCTCAGTGGTGAGGATGTGCCTCGTCTTGCTGGGACTACAAGTCCCAGGGTAGGGTGGTACCCAAGTATGGGCTTCCTCTTCTTCTCAGGGGAGGGGATTATGTGGGAGGAAAGATTTGTAGGTGTGGGACTAGAAAGAGAGGAAGACTGGGGTCTGTGGTCAGGATATGAAGTGAATAAAAATAAATTATTAAAAAGGGCTTATATTGTACTATTTAGGGAATAATAACAAGAAGAAAGCCAGTATAACTTTTGTCCAGATGCATTACCACAGACATAAGTACACAGTGCCTAAAGGGGCCAAGAGGATCATTGAACAGCCAATGAGCCCTGGAGAACACTGGGAAAGTGAAGGAGTCATCCCAGTGTGGGCGGTCTACATTTTACCACATCCTATTGGACTCAGCATGGTACTTAGCGCACAGCAAATTCGAATACTGCCTTTTGGAACTATGTGTGATTCTTATAAAAATGCATTTGCTCTGCCTTTAGTTGAAGATGCAGATGGAGTGGCCATAGATGCTGAGAATCAAAGGAAGATATAACCTTGATCTTTGGGCGTGGAAGGAGCAGAGCTTTGATTTGCCACCCTTGAAGAATAGAGGCACCTATTTTCTTTGGTAGAAATGGAACAGCCACCAGTTGGATACACAACACAGTGCTCACAGGACTGTTGCCAAGCCACACAACTCTCCTCCTTCAATCAAACGGTGGACCTGCTTCCTATGAGGTATGGACATGGTGTCTTCACTTATCTTAAGCTGAGATATGAGAGTGTTAGGTATGGCATTTTGTTTGGGGGTGAGTTCTTGAAGAGCTTCCTTGAACTCCCTCATGAACCTGCACAGATACAAGTTCTACAGACACAAGCTAAACCCAGTGAGCAATGTTTCCCAGATGATTCATCAGAAAAGGTAAATCTAAATCCAGCCTGCTTCACTGACATACAGGGTAGAAGCAGGCCCACAGGATGTGAAGTTCACAGGCATGGCATGGCTTCATTGAGCAAGTGACTTAGTGGGAATTCCTAAACATGGTGTACAGTAGCCCAAGTGGATAGCACTGGTCAAGATCACATCTAGGAGAATAGGCAACAAATTGCAAAGCATCTGTGGGTCTCTGTATGGGATTGGTCCCCACAGGGTCATATATTTGTGTGCTTAGTTGGGGAAGAATTAGGAGGTGGTGTGGGTCTGCATTCTGCCTTGCCGCTGGGCATGGTCACTGGGGATGGCTGGGTGCTGGGGACTCAGACCCGCTCTACCTTTACCAAGTTTCCTGGCAAGGTCCACTGTTCCACAGCATGGGGCCTTGTTGGAAGAGGTAAGTCACTAGAGGTTTTGAAACCTCAAAGTCCACATTAGGTCCTTCCTCTCTCTTCCTTTCCCTCTCTCTCCTCCTCCCTCTCTCCCCCTGCTGCCCGTGCATTAGGATAGAGCTGTCAGTTTCTTCTCCAGCACCATTCTTGCCTGTCTCCATGCTTCCTGCCATGATGCTGATGGACTAACCATCTGAAACTGTAAGCAAACACCTAATTAACCCAATATAACTTGTATTAGGAGTGGATAGAACAGCGACTAAGACTACATCCCTCCAGAACAGACTGGATAAAGCAAGCACCCTGCATCTATCCAGATGGCAGGATCTGGTGTGACCTATCGTTTATGGATAAATGGTTCTACTGAATAACAAACACATTCAAAATGCTCATATTTGATATGCATAGCCAGAGGGATACACACACACACACACACACACACACACATATGTATGTATATATATATATATATATATATATATATTATATATATATATATATATAACTGCTAACTTTAACATATAACTTTTATTTAACACTGGCGATTTTATTTAAGGGGTGAGAAAATACTAGGAATGTCTCCCAAGGACGGCTAGAGTCCCTGATAGGCCATCGCTGTCAGCATGGCTAATATTCATGCCAGCAGCACAGGCTAGGTTTAATGGTTCTCAGAGTTGCTCTAGGAACCAGTTGTTCACATGGCAAATGCGTGGGTCGGCAGAGAGGGGTAGCTCCGTGCAGTCTCTAGGCACTGTCAAGGAGCAAGCGAGTTCCACTTGTCAGCATGATAGTCCTTCCAGAAATGGTGTCCACCTTCTACTCAAAGCCCACCGAGGATACACATGGAATTCCACATGTGTTCACATGTGTTGATTATACACTAGAGTAGGAAAACTACGTTTGAAGAATTACACCAAAGTTCCTTATTATGTCAAAGTTATTTTGAACTCTGGTAGTCCAATTAACCACCCCCCCCACCTCCCACCCCTCCACCCCATTCCCCACATGCCACAGTGGGAATTACGTTGTTTCATAGCAGACAGAGGTCCTACTCAGGAGGTTATTTTCTTGTTTCCTGATACCTACCCCCATAGATACTCTATATCCAGCTCCTCTTCTTTTGACAGTTTATAGTGAAGATTTGAAATTGCATAGCAAGGGAAGAAGTGTTGACAAATACTGCTTTTGGTGAATGATGTATTCTAGACAGGGAGATTGGTTTTTGTTTGTTTATTTGTTTGTTTGGTTTTTGTTTGAGACAGAAATAGTAATAACCTCTCCATAAAAGGCCTAGAACATTAATTCTTATGCACTCACACAGTCACTGAGGCCCCAATTCTCCAGGAAAATTATCTTTCTGGGCATGACAGGAAGTAAATAGTATCTCAAGGTACAACTTCACAGCATGTGAAAAGGGACACAAAGCAGAAGTATCTTCTTCCACCATGCTTACCACCAACCTATACTGGTGTCTCCTAACTTGCTCAGCCTTAGCTTCTTCATCTGACAAATAGGGGCACTGGCTCAGATTGAATCCCAGCGGCCCTTCGACTGTAAACATCTATACCAGCCTGGACTTAGCTTGTGACTATATAAACTGAACTCCTATTTCATGCCTCCGGATCTTGCTTTTGTAAGTTCATGGTGGAATATCTTCATGTGGTCCATCTTCAGCTCCTTAGAGGAACTTTGGTATATGTGAATTCTGTGTGGAATGTTCATGAACTATTCATGAGGCAGAGGCTGAAGAAGGAGGAGCTAATCCAAACTCCATGCCAGTTTCCTATAGCAGAGAGGAGCAGACCAGTGTCCTCTCTTGATAAGGGCTGCTCTCCATTCTGAAGTTTTGCCAGCTAAGAGGGCGTAGGGCTGAGCAGTGCACATGTTTTATTGTGTCTACATTTGACTAAGTGTTGGTGCAACACTCCCACCCACAGAGAAATGTTTCTCTTTCTCTCATAAACTTTCCTTTTAATGGCATTAATCATCCATCTTTTCCTCAGAGGAAAAAAAGTACTCTGGTAATTTCTTTCTAAAAATAAACAGGATTTTACACAATTCATAATTGGCAATGAAGTTATCATGTGGGAAATTCTATTAAATGTAACAGGTGAAATTGCTCAGAACCCTCCCTGTGTAAACCTCTGTGTTGGTGGAGGTCCTGAGCTTCTCTTTGTGTTAGTAATTAAAGGGCTTAATGATGCCAAAATAAACTGGGAGTTCTGCACCATGTGGAGCATTCTGACAAAACTGAAGAAAAAGCATGCTTCTTAATAATTTCCATCTGTAACTGCTGAAAGATTCATAAATCACTTCCTCACAGTTTCTTCCCTTCTCTGAGAAAAGGAGAGGCCCATGGTTCCTGGGCACACTCACTTCTCTTGACTTCCAGCAAAGTCTCTTTCCCACTGTACTTCCCTCCCATTGGCACTGTGCTTAGCACACTTAGATAAATACTTGGGGAAAAGAAGCTGCTCAGGCCAGAGTACAGCTCAGGGATCAGCCCGGCCCAGCAGCACCCTGTCAGAAAAAGGGGTGGGTGGAGGAAAGGAGGAAGAGAGAAAAGGATAGGAGAAAGGGAAGTGAGGGAGGCATAATAGAAGAGAGATTAAAGGCTGCTGTCAAATTTTCTTCATGAAATAGTCATCACAGGCACCTGCCAGTCAAATACTGTTGCCATCACTAATCTGAAGATGTGTAGATAAAATTAGATAAAGCCTTTTTATTTCTTCTTATCAGGGGTGGAAAATAGCAGCCATGTGATTTTCAGTGTGATTTCTTCAAATCTCCCAGGGCCTGAGGTTCAGCAGCACTCAAGGTCTGTAGTCACCCTACCTTAGGGGGTTCTGTGTTCTTTTCATATTCCCTGGTTATCTTTGGTGTGTGTGTGTGTGTGTGTGTGTGTGTGTATCCTTGGATATCCTTTGCTACACTTTCTTCCCAGTTTCCCTGGCTCCTCTGATTCTGAAAGTACCTCTTCCAGTTCATCACTGTTTACTGTACTATCAATGTGCTGAACCTCAGGAGCCACAGTCAGTAACTGAGCAGAAGGTGGGGTGGCATCAATCATGGACAAGACATGCAGGTCAGGAAGACAGATGCTTTGTGGATGAAGGGCAGCCAAACACAGACCAACTCCCTCAAAGCTCCAAAGAGAAAAAGAAAGGGGCGGGTCTCTGAACAGGCCTAATTTGGATGGAGAGGAACCAAATAGGATCTAGAGAATTCTCCCAGAGTAGTGGGGACAAGGCTGACAAGCCTGTGAGTGAGGAGGAGTCTGTCAGTGCATGGAGAATTCTGTCAATGTGAAGAGGACTCTGCCAAAGTGGGAAGGACCCTGTCAGCATGGGAGGACACTGTTTACAGTGGGAGGATCCAGTTAGAGTAGGAAGGACCTTATCAGAATGCATAGGGCTTCATGAGAATTTTGTCAGAGTGGGTATGTCCCTGTGTGAATGAGAAGGATTCTATCTCCTCCATACCACAGAGCCCAGGAAGCAGGATGTGATCGCCCACTTCCAAACTCAAAGACAAGGAACTCAGTGTCTGGTACCAGTTTTAGCCTATAGCACTATGTCAACTGCCCTAGTCAACCTACACACACAGCAGACAGACCCATTAGAACACTTTGAAGCCAAATGCTCTAGAGAAAAGGGAAAGGATGTGTCAAAAGCAAATTTCAAACCTGACCAAAAGCCTTGTGACATTTATGCTCAAGAGCCGTGTCTGTAGTCCCAGTTTTTTATTTTAAAATTCACCTGCTCTTGGGCTGAACCTTGCAAAGCCTGGACACACTCACTCTAGTAGCTCATGAATATCTTTCTGTCATGTGCACTGCCAGGGGCATGCCTGGTCTGTGAATGTTAGTGCATACATCAGTGAACACTTCAGACCTGGGTGACTAAGTAAAGGTATGTTGCAACCCTACAGCAGTTGTTGTTGAAATGCTCATAAACATTTTCTATATTTTGCTTGGCCTTTTTTAATCCCTCCCACTGGCTTTGCTCACAGGAATTAATCACAGCTATGAGACCTAATGAACATGTGCAATTACATGACCCTATGTTAGGCTGCAAGAAGCAGCTTATGGAGCTGGTGAATGCAGTAGATGAAGAGTTCTCCATTCGGGTTTGTAGGTAGCAGGAAGAGAGAACCACTGGGCCCACTGTGGGCTTTTGAAACCTCAAAGGTTATTTCCTCCAACAAAACCACATTTCCTAATCCTTTCGAATAGTGTCACCCACTAAACATTCAAATATATGAACCTAAGGAGATTACTCTTATTCACCACCATAGATACCATGACTAAGGTAACTCTTTTAAAAGAAAGCATTTAATTGGTAAGCTTGATTAGTGTTTCGAGTTAGTCCATTATTACGGTGGGAAGCATGGCAGCAGGTAAGCAGGGGCAGAGCTAGAGAGGCAGTTGAGAGTTTGCATCCCAATCTTCAGAGAAGGCACACAGAGAGAAACTGGACTAGTTGAAGAGCTTTTGAACTCTCAAACCCCAACTCCATGATATACTTCTTTCATCAAGGACACACTGACTCCATCAAGGCCACATTTAATCCTTCTCAAACTGTGCTACTCCCTGTTAACTAAACATTCAAATTTATGAGTCTTTGGGGAGAGATGTTCTCATTCAAACCACCACAACAAATCATGAGTAGAACATTTATAAATATTAATATACAACTTCTTATATGGGCATAAGTTTTCATCTTTTTGGTATGAATATCAAGAAGAGGATTCTGGAGTCATATTTTACAGCATATTTACATATATAAGAATCTGTCAAGTCTCTTACCCTTGGAGCTGAGTACTTGGCATTTCCAACAGTCCTGAGCTACGTTTCTATTACCCCACATTGCCAACTATCTTTACTATTGCCATTATTATTTTTTATATGAATCCCTCAGTTGGTAAAATTTACCATGGTACTCATTACTATTCCATCCTAAGGAGTCACATCAGCCTCTGCTGCCCCTAAGCTCACTCAGATCTAGTTTTACTCTTCTTTAACCCCTCTGCCTGTTGCTGTATATTACATTTCTATATGTCACAGGGTAACAGTACTGCTATATAGATGCTGTTTGATATGACTACATTTTAAGTGATTGAAAAAAGAGGTATACTGGCTTCATAATTGCCTATTTCCCTTATTGGAACTGTTGATTTGTGTGCATTTAAATAAAAGATCAAGTTCATTTGCTTCCAGCCCTCTAGTGTAATCCATGTGGCAGTCCTTCAGGAAGGGCCCATGCTCCTCCTTCCACTAGCTCAGTTCATGTGAAGGAGCTACAATCCAGGCATGAAAAGTTAAGAAAACTGGAAGCTCTTGTCCCTATTACAGAGTACACATGGATGAAGGCTACTTGTTTTTCAAAGGCCACTCCTAGAGCAAGACTGACTCTGAGAATGGAAGACAGGAAAAGCAGGAGAGTCAAGGAAGCTGCCTGGGTGCTCTATTTTGGGCATATCAGAGCCCCTGTTGCAGGGTCTTAGATTAAGGAGATGGGAGGAGAACCTATGGGTCTTGGATAGGAGCATCAACTCATGGAGATTTCCTAGGTTTTTCTGGGTGGCATATTCTTCATTCGCTGTACCTGGATGAGATGGACAAGCTTGAGAGACTTTAAAAGTGTGGGTATAGTGATGGGTGGGGGTATATGCATGTATGCATGTGTGTACAGTAGTATATAGTATTATATAAACATTATGAAAACATTTACTAAACTGTATTATTTAGTAATAATGGCCAAGAAATGATTTGTTTAGTACAAATGTAACCTTTTTCCAGAAGAATTTGACCCAAAGTTCCTAAGTCCATAGATAGTAAATACACAATTAGAGAAGGCCACCTCTAGTCTTTCAACAGGGCAAAAAGCTTTACCTGTTCCTTCCTCATATCACAAACACACTCTTTTAGTAATTGGGTATGGAGTCTATATCTATTTCACCTTTCTTCCTTCTCCATAGATTTGGGGGTTATAATCAAAGCATACAGATTATGGAGAGCCCTGAATTCAAATTTCTGCTGTCTTTGTATAATAGTGCTGCCAAGAATTTTTGTTCAGCCTTAGACTGTCCACAACCTTATCTCAAATCAGCACACATTCCTTAAAGTAGACATTCCTGAATATCACCTGAATATGGTGCATTTTGCTATCACTTGAATTCTTGTTTCAAAAGGATTCATCACATAGTACTCTACTTCTTAGCTCAGACAGAACCTTCATATTCTGTATAGAAATCCCCTTGGTCTCATCTCCCAGGTCAACTTAAAGTAGTTACAGACATTTGGTTGAGTTCCAACATAGGCCAAAGTCCAAGACTAAGTTTAAGACTCATTAACATGACAATGTATCCTGAGATCGAAAGCAGAAGGCCTGCTTCATAGCTTCAGGCTGGGCCCAATACATCACCTAAAGAGACAAATGATGGCAGAAGCAGAGCAGGACACACTGGGAGGAACAGATCAAGGGATTCAATGACTGCTGATCTGTTATCCATGAGCTGACATAAGCCTTAGGTATAAATATAGAAAGACCTTGGCAGCAGCAAAGGCACCTACATAATTAAGGAGTCTAGTCAAGGTATGGTCTGGTTAATTATTGTGTGGATTCAGGCTCAGCAAAATGGTCAGAAGAATTCGTTATTGCTGGGAGGGACAAGCTGGTTTCCAAAAGATGATAACTCATAGTGTACAGCCATCATCTTTCCATTGTAGACAAGTGTCCTTTTTGGAGGAGTGGTCCTCTCAGCAAGGTGATGATTGACCCCTTTAAGCACTGTAACCATGTAGGTGTCTAAAATAAGACATTGTAAAAAACTGACAGCTTGTCCAGATCGTATTTTGCTTCAAACCACACCATTTCCAATCCCTTCCAAAACTGGTGCACACATCCTATGATCTAGTAAGTCCAGCTTAATGCTAACCCACCAGCACTCACTTTGATCCTCAACTAAAGCCAGGGTCCCACATCCAGGCTCTGTACCAGTCTAAGAAGCCTACACTATGCCCAAACCTTGGGCTGAGATGTACAACCTACATCCCATCTAGCTGGTTGTGTCTACAGCAGACATGCAACCAACAAAAGAATTTTGCATATTCAATAATAGGACTTATTTCAATAATAAAAACAAACTGTTTTTATTGTAGTTTTCTATTGCCATTATAAAAGATCATGACTAAGGCAACTTATAGAAGAAAGAGTTATTTTGGGTTTACAATTCCAGAGAGATAACAGTTCATGACCATCATAATAGAAAGATGACAGATGGCAGGCAAGCATGATGTTGGAGCAGCACCTAAGTGATTACATCTTAACTCACAAACAGAAATCAGAGAAGGCTACCTTGAATGGTACACATGCTTTGAAACCTCAAATCCTACCTTCGGTGACACACTTCCCTCAGCAAAGTCATACATTCTTATTCCCCACAAACATTTACCAGGAGGGAATGAAGTGTTCAAATGTGTGAGGCTTAAAAGGGACATTTCATTCAAGCCACCACATTCTACTCCCCAACCCCATAGTGTCATGACCATACCATAAAACAAAATGCATTTAGACCAACATCAAGAGTTCCCATAGTCTTTCACAGTCTCCTAAAGTCTAAACTCCAAGTCCTTTCTGAGACTCAAGATAATCTATTAATTGTAAACTCCTGCAAAATTACAGCAAATTACATACTTCTAAGATAAAATGGCTTGGAAGATCCATCAACATCACAAAATGGAGGAATCCAGGTATCGAGAGCAAACAGCAAGGCTGAAAGCCAGCAGGGAAAACTCCAAATCCTATAGCTCAATGGCCAGTATCAAAGGGCTTAGCTGGCTCTCTCCTTTGAGCTTTGCTGCCTTCAAGATATATCTCTCTCTTGGACTGGTTCCAGTTTCTATGTGGATTTCTCCCTGAGACAACTCACAGTTCTGACATCTTTAATATCTTGGGGCTCCAAACATAATTCAGGTTCCATTTTCACAATATCATATAGTGACCCCTTAGGACCTCTGGCCCACTCATCACCTTCATGTAGAGACTCACCTGATATGCACTCTCCAGCCTCAGCAACTCTCTAAATTTGAGGGAAAAGATCCATGATCCCATTACTCTTACATACTTTGTGACTCAGAAGCTAGTACCATGTGGATAACACTTAAGTTTGACTCCTGGTTTGGGATGAAAGCTGACTCCCTTGAATCATATTTGCATATGCTTTTGTTAATTTCTTAGATTTTCCTTTTGATGAAACCATATCTTGATGGGGTCTTGCTCTGAGGCACCCTTCCCTTACTCCTATACAGATTTGTACCCCCTTAGTATCCCTAATCTGCTTTTCAGCTACAGACTCTCTTCTAGTACAAGGATTGGCTGTAATATTAACCTTATCAGTGTCATCTTCCTTTCTAAAATGTACATTTTGTATTTCTTTCTGACAGACTTGCTCTTTTTCATTGAGATATGCCTAAGAGTGATTACTACTAACACGTGAATGAGGCAATATTCATTATCTTGTAAACTCTTCCAACAAAGAAATTAGTACTTTATTTTTTAATAGTCTCAGAAAAAATTCTGCAGACAAGGACAGAGCACTGTTATATTTGTTGCCAAAATATCACAAGAAATATATAAGTTCACACACCTGATTTTGGATAAAGAAGCCAGAAATACATACTGGAACAAAATATAGCATCCTCAACAAATGGTGCTGGCGAAACTGGATGGCTGTACAAAGAAGAATTCAAATAGCCCCAAACTTATCACCCTGCCCAACACTCAACTTCAAATGGACTAAGGACCTCAACATGAAGCTAAATATTTGAATCTTATATAAGATAAAGTGAAGAAAAGTCTTGAATACATGTCACAGGGAAAGATTTTCTAAACAGAACACTAATAGAACAGGCACTAAAACAATTAATAAATGGGGATTCATGAAATCGAAACACTTCTTTAAGACAAAGGACAGCATGATTTGGAAGGAATAAATTTTTGCCAACTACACATCTGATTTGATTAACTAAGCATCTGATAGAAGAAATTTAAAAAATCACTGAGGATAAGAAAAATAATATAATCATAAATTGGGGTAAAGATCTAAATAGAGATCCCAAAAGATGTAATACAAATGGCTGAGAAACATTTAAAGAAATGTTCAGCATATTTAGTCATAAAGGAGATGCAATTCAAAATGATTTTCAGATTCCGTATTATATGAATTGACATTTTATATCCTTAGCCTCTTGATTCTTAGAAAAAGCAGCAAGTACATTGTTTTTAAACATAGAAATAAATTCAGAGATCTGGCTGCCTTTGTAAGCTCAGACAATAAGCTAGCTAGATGGAAACTCCTCCATGCCTGGGCCTAAAGTAGCTCTGTTCTAAACTGATCTTGAACACAGTAATCTGCCTGATTCTGTATCTTTCTGACAAGTTTACACATTAGTGCAGCTGCTTTTGTTCTTTTAGGTCTGTGAAGCCCCCCATATAATTATATTGCATCTTTATATTTTGCATAGTTGAGAAATTATATATTCTTAAACTCGTGTTTTCAGAGTTCTATCCCACAGCCATAATGGCTGTCCGGAGGTCACAGCATTTACCATTTTGCTAAGAATATTGGACATCCTCTTGCCTTTTGGACTCATGCTGCTTCTAATTATCATGGAGTCATTAATCTTGGCAGGGAGAACATCTGCTGAAGGAGAAACATAAAGTAAATTATGTACATTATTATACAAACAAGTCTTATGCCTAGCAACTGTTAATACTCCTGGAAGACCACGTTCTGCTGGCTCTGCTCCAAGGGTGAGAAATGTGACACACCATCCCTTCCACATGGCAGAATTTGGCAAATGCAGATGGAATCCCAGCCCTGAGAATGTAAGCAGGCACAAGCCCTCACTGAAACTCAAAAGTTCAATTGATAACTGCTATCAAAGGAAAAAAATTAGTTTTCTCCAACAGAGTCCCACTGAGTACACAAATAACACCTAAGAGCAGGTTCCATACACACCAGTAGATGGCCATCAACACTACGAACATGATGGTAGTTTGAGAGGGTTTTTGTTGTTACTTGTTGTCTGGACTTTTTCCCTCTTCTTTCTTTCTTTTCTTTTTTTCTTTTCTTCTTTCTTTCTTTCTTTCTTTCTTTCTTCCTTTCTTTCTTTCTTTCTTTCTTTCTTTCTTTCTTTCTTTCTTTCTTTCTTTCTTTCTTTGCTTCCTTCCTTCCTTTTTTCATTTTTAAACATTACAGATCTTTTGCTTATATAGTATGATTTCTGTTTTTTGGTGTTTTGTGGAATTTCTGTGTATGAATTTGTATTTCTCCACATCTTTATGTGTTTGTTGTGCTTTTGCTTTGGAGATTTTATATATACATGCAGGTAAATAGAAGATTATATACATGTTTTATACAATTTTGACTTTTTTTTTAATGAGAGGGAAAGAATGTAGATTTGGTGGAGAGATAGCGCAGATCTGGAAGGAACTGGAGAAAGGCAAGTATAATTGGAATATATTACTTGAAAAATGTGTTCTCAAATAAAAAAGAGAGATAGTCCTGTATCCCAATAGATAATATTGCTTCCCTATGAAGTCTCTTGAACTGGGCCTCCATAGTCTATGTAGCTTCTAGTTCTATTGTCTTTGGAACTCTTAGTAGGAAGGCACAATGCTGCTTCCATAATTCAACCACTTTGTATTTTGAAACAGAAAGCATTTCACTTAAAAACCACAAAATGAAATCCTCTCCAAACCCATCAGTCCTATAAATATGTTCCCCAGTGATAATTGCCAGTTAAAACCCAACACATTGAACTTAAAATTTCATAAACTTCACCAAAGATTTTAAGATTAAAAAAGGATTTTAGAGAGCTCAGTGCCCAAGAGAGCAAATAACCAAGTAATACTCAAGGAAACACACACACAAGACTTAAAGAAATGAAAAAGACAAAAGAGAATTTAAGAATTAAATTCAATAAAATGCTAGAGGCATTAAAGAGAAATCACTCTAAAATGAAAATGGAGATGAAAAACTCAAAAATCTTTATGAGTAGAATAAATCAAGTAGATGATAAAATATTAGGAATCAAAGATAAAGTAGAGGAATTAGTCTACAGAAGATAAGAAAATGAAAAATAAAAAAATAACATATAATAACATATAAGAAATAGAAAATGAACATATAAGAACTATGGGACACCATGAAAATACCAAATTTGGGCTTTTGAATTATGGGTATAGATGAGAGAGAAGAATTTCAGACCAATTGCATAAACTACATTATCTACAAGATCATAAAAGAAAACTTCCTTAAACTAAGAAGAGACACACACACACATACACACAACAACAAAAAGAGAAGACCAGAAAAGAATCTACCTATAGCATATCTTAGTTAAAACGCTAAATATGCAGGGAGGAAAGGAGCATTGAAAGCTGTATGAGGAAAAAAACCCACAAGTCAAATATAAAGAGAAGCACAGCAAGATGACAGCTGATTTCTCAATGAAAACTGAAAATCAGAAAAGACTCAAGCAATACATTTTAAGTTTTAAATGATGATGAATGCCAACCTAAACTAACAGAACTACCTGTCATAGTTAAAAAATAAAGAAAAAACTTTCCACAACACAACCAGGATACAAAGAATATTGGTTCTATAAAGAATACTAGAAGTAATATTTCAGAAAAGAGTTGAATAGGCATAGCCAAGAGATTCTAGAAAGATTAACAAATAAACAAAAAACTGAAAATCACCATGCTACCAAGAGCTATTTTCAGATTCCATGTAATCCCAATAAAAATAGTCACAACATTCTTTCATAGAAGAATCCTAAAATTCACTTGTAGTTACAAAAGACGTGGGCAGCCAAAACAATACTGAGGAAAAAAAAGTAATGAAGACATTACTATTCTGGACTTCAGAGGCACCATAAAAATTTAATTAATATTAAACTTGCTACTAGAATAAAAACAGATATTCAGACCAATAGAACAAAATAAAACATACAAACATGGCAACTTACCTGATATTGGACAAAGATGCCACAAACACACTAAAGAAAAGACATTGTTAACAAATGATGATGGAGAAATTGGATATCCACCTTGTCAGAATTAAATTAGATACATATCTACTTCCCTGCATAAATATTAAGTTCAAATAGATACAATACATCAACATGAAAGCAAAAATGTTGAACTGGATAGAAGAAAACATAGGTGTAGGAAATGACTTGAACAGGATTCCTTTTGCCAGGGAATTGAAATGAATAATGTCTAAGTGAAACTTCATAAAACTAAAAAAAAAAAAATGTAGAGCAGCTAGAGAAACAATTAGTCAAATGAAAAAGATGCCCATAGATTGGGAAGAGATCTTATCCTGGTATATATTTGACAAAGAATGAATATTCAGAATATATAAAGAACTCAAAAATCAGATTCAAGAAAACAAACAACCCATTTTAAAAATAGGCTATGAATCTGAGCAGAGAGTTCTTAAAATAAGAAAAAATCATACACAAAAAGTTCTCATTATTGTTAGCAATCAGGGAAATGCAAATTAAAACAAATTTGAAATTGCATGTCACCCAGGAAGAATGGCTAAGACTAGACATATAGATGTGGGGAAAGAGGAACATGCATTCATTAATGGTAGGCTTGCAAACTGAAATAGCTTCAATTGGAATCAATATGGAAAAATTCTCAAAAATCTAAAAATTAATCGATCACATGACCCAGCTATACAACTTTTTGGCATATTCCCAAAGGATTCAACATTCTACCCAACATATACTTACACAAACATATTTATTACTGCTCTATTTACAGTATTGAAGAAATGCAATAAACCTAAAAGTCTTTAACTGATGAATGAATAATGAAAACGTGTTCCATAGAAACTGTGAAATATTATTTGGATGCAAAGAAAACTGAAATAATTAAATTTGCAAGTAGAAAGTAGTATAAAATATAATACTGAGTGAGGTAACCCAGACACAAAAAGATAAATACCACACATCCTCTCTCATCTGAGGCTCCTAGCTCCAAAGCTACAGATGTAAGAATATAACCTGGAATAACTACAGAAACCAGGAAATTAAAAATGGATCAGGATGAGGGGAGGGCTTTGGAGAGTGTAAGTATGAAACAAATAAGATGGTGAGGAAAATAGGTAGCAGTATTTAGTTTGGGAAAGATTATGAGAATACAGAAAGACAGGAAGGGAGAAGAGATAAATAACACTAAAAATAGTAAGAAACTTGGAAATAGGGAGTTGATTTACATAATATTTAATGAAAATTGTATATACACATGCACACATAATGAAGTTACATCACTATCACTCAGGGTGATAATGCTCTCCCATGATAATGCTCTCCCAAAATCTGTAGACTAACAACCCTAGTACAAGGCATGTGAAACCTCCTTACATGTTGTTCGCCAGAGAAGCCCAAGAGACTTTCTTAATATAGACTATTGATACATATTGCTATTGCTTTTAGTTGCCTCCTGGCAATTGAAGGTAAATCCTTATGCTGAGAACATTACACACTTTGCCCATAGAACTTTTAGTATTGTAGCTGGAACTGACCTTAAAGCCTCTTGAGGATTAACTTTTCTATGTTACCAAAAACCCATAGTTCTCCATTGATGGAATAACAACTATTACATTCTTGGAACATTTTGAAAGATCATGGTCCAGGAATAGATTTAGAATACCCCAAACTCCACATTTCCTTTTGGAAGCAGTTTCATAAGTTTTAGAGTTTTACAGAACCAACAAAAATAGTCATAAGTCAAAGCAAGTTTAAAGTATGATGAAGAGTACATCAGAGAGGACATTTTATTAAGATGAGGGAATTATTCTATAAATCCAAGATACTATCTGACTTTTATGTTGCAGGAAACCATTGATACTTACACCCAATCAAGGGACTGAAGTCGGGGACCCTTGTAGTTGAATTAGGAAAGGCTGGAAGAAGTTGGGCAGGAGGGTGAACACAGAGGAAGACCAGTAGTCTCAACTAATCTGCACCCCTGAGATCTCTCAGACACTGAGCCACCGACCAGGCAGCATATACTAGCTGGTCCAAGGCTCCCGACACATATACAGCAGAGGACTGTCTAGCCTGGCCTCAGTGAGAGAAGTCCCAACTGGCAGGATGGTGTGTTGTGGGATGGGATTGGGTAGGTGGGGAGGTGGTGCTCGGGTGGGGGGTTGAAACATCCTCTTGGAGATGGGGGAGGAGGAATGGAATGAGGAACTGTCAAAGGGCAGACCAGGAAGGGGATAAGGACTGAACTGTAAAAAAAAAAAGATGAAAGACAATTTAAAAAAAAAGCAGACAAAAAATAACTTTTCATTATATCTTTCTTAGTTTGCCAATCACAATTTTCTTTCACTGTATATATCCCAATCTTCTACAAACATAAACTGAATTTTGCAGTTGTTTTACTATGTTGAATCGGTTTTCTATACAAAAAAATTATTGTGAAGATTCTAGTAGCTTTTACCTACTAGTCATAAGATGTCTGACCAGACACAAAGATAGTAAAAGAATAGTTGTTCTGGAGGGCTAGAAGTAGCCCAAAATAAGGCAATAGCCTCTGGGCACGCAACATTCTAATCCCTCCCAGCACTAAAGTTTCAGTCAATCAATCTCACTGCTCTCTTTTTTTTTTTTTTTCAGAAATTTTCATTCATGCCTAATACTGGAAGGCAATATTGTAAGCTACTAAGAGAAGGAAAACAGCCAATGTATTCACATCCAGCTATAATGCTTATAAACTGCAATGACCAGCATCCATAAAGGTATAACAATGGCACTTACATCCTAGTGATACACAAAAGCTTCATGAATGGATACAAGGCACACTAAACAGAAGGGAAATCATGCCCGGTCCTGTAACCCTAGCCAACTACACAAGACTAGTGACGAGTGTCTAATAGGAGAATGCTCTGCTGTCATTTTCTTAGACCCATAAAATTCCTAACTGCTTTCTAAAATCTTATAGCAACAACTGAATATAAGCATTACCCCTTATCACAGAGCTTCTTTTTGCAGTAGATGACAGAAAGCCAAGATTAGTCAAGTCAGTGTCAAGTCAGTGTTTTTTGGGTGTCAAGCCAAAAATATTAAATAACACAACTCCTGTACTGAAGGCTCAGGGAACATTGCAGATGGGGAAGGAGTGGAAAATCGTAAGATCAGGAAATCTGCTGTAAGATTATGCCTTCTACCTATGACGGGAAAGCTGTATAGAGTGAGGACATGACCACCCAAAGGTATGGTTGAAGGAAAGATTTTATTGTAAATATGGGGAAGCCTTCAGGTAGAAATGTCCAGAGTAGTCCAGAAAAGAGAGAGTAATGTGCAGACTAAACCAGGCCATGGGAGGAAAGAAAGGAGAGAAAGAGAGGAAGACCAAGAGAGTAGGACAAAAGAAAGGGGGCCAAGAGAGAGAGGACTCAGGTCAAAAGAGCTAATGGGCAAACTGGCAGGGTTATATAGAAATCAGAACTTGGGGGAGGGGAGTCCATGCCCTGGAGTTTAGGTTATGGGGTAAGAAGATATGAGAGGAGCCACAGGTACTGAGTGAACCTGGAGTCCAGCATGCACTTTGATATGCTAATAGGCACCACAGTAAGCCATGTGTCCCCAGGTCCTGTGAATCTGACAAAAACCACACCCAGGAACTGTCAACAACATGGCAAAAGCGGAAAAATAACACCAGGTCAAATCCCAAGGGAGTCGAGAAAAATTCTATGGGACCCAAAAAACCGAAATGAAGAACTACAAACAAGTACAACTGCTGAGGTGGAAAATTAGTTTTTTCTGGGGATGGACCCCTGATTATATAACCAATATGAAGAGGTGAGCCCTGCAAACAATACATACAGGGAACATGGAACGGACTCAGCAGGTTGTGTTCATATATGTATCTGTTTACCTAACACATTTAATGTTTACAAAGAGGAGGCTGTAAATTTGGGATTAAAGAGGGGGACATGTGAGAAAGGGAAATGAATTAAATACATTTAAATGAAATACAAAATATTAACAAATAAATGAAATGTCTTAGTTTTATCTTTATCCCTTCAGCCCTGAAGGGGTATAGATATGGTAAGTATCACTTGTTTGTAGATAAGTGCTTCTTGGGAGATTAACATGCTGTAAACTAAAATTCTAAGAAAAATAATTATCCATATGTTAAAGATTCTACAAGGCTGATTAACTGATTAGAACTCTGACTGTGGAGAGCTGCAATCAACCTTTGCTTGCTTTATTGCCCTTAATTGTTTATTGGTCACCTCTGTGTCTGACACAATATCCTTTCAGCTATCAGGTACAACCTTTGGAGTATATTAACAATTACCTTTACAACAATTCCAAAATCAAAAATACCCTCAGATGCTACATGGAAGAGGTGAGGCAGGGGCTCTGGGCACTTCAGGTGCTGGTCAAAGAACAGGGAGAGCACATCAGCCACCTGGAGGAGCATCTGGACGTCATGGAGAATGTGGATGGATAGGACCACCAGGGACCTGCTCCTGACACTGCCTCCTTCTCCTCCAACCCTTCCCACCTAGCTGCTACCAGGTCACACCAGGCAGTGTGTTGCTCCGTGTTTGGCCCTCTCCACAGCCTGAGGCCCAGGTGAGAAGCACCACATAGCTTTTGGAAGATTTTTGTACCAAGGCAAATTCTCAAGTACTTTAAGGGACCATCTCCTCAACCTGTCCGACCCACTGCTCCCTCACCTGAAAACAGCAGCAGAGATGAGTTCTATTGTTTCATTCCAAATAAAATGTTCTTTCTAAAGCCAAACAAACAAACACCAGGGCCCCCTTTAGTTTAGAAATTGTGAGCATCTGATAGTCAAGATGGCAAAGGTGAGGAGTCCTTGTTTAGAGGGAGAACGCAACACGTACTCCAGCTAACTTTGTGTTCAACAGTTACAGTAATTCAGCACACAAGGATTTTGAAAACTTGGGAGATGTAACCTAAGATAACTTCACCTTTGTTGTGCTCAGTGGGGAATATCTGGTATTCTCAAAACATTTTATTTGTCTTTTGTTCTTTGTTTCACAGTAGCCCAGATGCACCAAATGATAGAACTTATCTTTAAAGCATCTAGGAAAAATAAATAGATAACTCACCAAAAAAGTCAATAAGAGTATGAGAAACTTGAGATGGGAGGGAAAGAGGGATATAGCCAGAGGAAATTAATGAAAGGTCTAATGTTATGCTGTGAACTAAAAATAAATTCTGAGCAGTCTAACTTTTCTCAGTTTCCATCTCATTTCTCATCCTGTGACTTTGTGTTCCATCCTTCCAATCTTTTTCTTCTTCTCTCTTTTCTAGTAATGCCCAAGCAGAGGAAATACCCAAATCAAAGATCATAGCCTCTTTTAAGATGGAGTCTAGAGGGAGAAGATATACTGATGGGATCGAACTCCCTGGGCAGAAGCCGAGCTATGAATTTTGATAATGATCTGCCCATGGTCATAGAAGAACCGTCTGCAATTGCTTAAATGATTCAGATTGCCTTACAAGGCTACAAAACAGAAGTTTCTAACATTCTCTAATTCAAAATTCCCACTGTGAAGTTGATTCCTGTTTATTGCTTAGGTTTTAAACATGTGGACGGAGAATTAGCTTAGGTCTACATAACAAGCTTCATCTGTCCTTGGCTTTCGTTTAGAAAAACTCTAAGAGACATAACTTTCTAGTTTATTCCTGCTAAGAGTGATTCTAAATTAATGTAATTGTTTCTCTCTGTCATTTTGTGACTAAAATAGCATGTGCTAAAACACAATCTGCTCTAAAATTTTCTAAAAATCAGCAAGTATTAAACTTTGGCCGTTACATTGTTGCACATTTTAAAATTTATTACTAACCTTGGCATGCCTAATTTAAAATATGTGTATGTCTATGCGTGTAAATTAATCAATTTTAGCAAACGTTTGGATTTTTTTTTAGAGGCTCAAAGTCTACAATTAACTCTTAAATGCCTGCATTTTAGTTCTGATCCTCTTAGGAGCAAAATTAGAATAATCTGTTTTATCAAAAGAAGCAGAAGTAGGAGTGAAAACAGCAATTCAGGATGCACAGGCCCTACACACTAGTGCTATGATTTTAATTGATTGACATGGGAGGGATCAGCCCAGTAGGAGTAGCATCACCACTGGGCAGGTGGGCCTGGTTTATATAGGAAAGGTGACTGAGTATGAGCCAGAGAGGAGGAAGCCAGTAATCAATGTTCCCCTATTGGTTTCTGCTTCAAGCTCCTGCCTTAAGTCCCATCGATGATGGGATTCAAATGAATCCTTTTCCTCTCCATGTTGTTTTTGCTCACATTGTTAGTCATGGCAACAAATTGTGAACTATTACAGAACCTGGACCAAGAATAAGAAATTGGGTCTGCTGGTACCTGTATTGAACCTGACCATGGCATTTTAGGGGAGAGGACTGTGTTAACTTTGGAACAAAAAAGTCATGGAGTGTTTGGAGCTTAGTGGCCTGTTCTATGGGAGCTTGGTGGATGAGGACAGTAAAAAAAAAAATGCAAATGATAAAGGTCTGGCTTGTGGAGTTTCAGAGGACAGAAGAGACTGCCAAAGCTTTTTGTATGATATTTTGGATGAAGAATGCATGGAAGTACAAACCTTGGCTGTTATTGGGACAATGGATGCTGATTAGCTGGAACAGAAAAATCATCTCTGATTAATAAGATACCAGCATCAATGAGGCAAAAGAGTCAGAAAAACATTTCATCACAGCCTTCACACAGAAGCTGTGATCTGAGGGATGAAAAGCTATAGTTCAAGCTGCCAGTAGAACTGGACAGTGTGTCGGAGTCCCTCATGGTGCTGGTTATGAAGGGTCATAAAGTGTAGGGGAGACTTGGCACAACAGGGCATGGTCAGAATACTGGAAGGAAAGACTTTGATGAAGGAACAGTCTAAGTCACAGCAGAGATCTCAAGATATTGGAGATTCCAGTACCACACAGTGTCCATTAAGGACAGTAGATATGGCGTGAAGCTAGCCTGAGCCTACAGGACAAGCTACATGGTCTCCAGAGGGCAGAACTGGAGAAATTTCTTAGTCCACAACTTTTGAATGAGAATATTATGAATGAACCCAAGATGCTGGACACTGAGCTACAGAAATTAATATATAGTAAACTCTAGGTTTCCCTTTGATTTAATCTTAACTATGCCCTTTTCTTTTGAAGTAAGAATACATTTAAAAAAAACTAAAAGCCAGCAGACCTTGGACTTTTAAAGACATCTTGAACTTTCAATATGACGAAATATTTATTTGTATATTTACAAAAGATTGTAAAACTTTTAAAACATTGTGTTTTATATCATGATAATAACATGAGATCTTGTGGACAATAAATGAAACAGTATGGCTTTAGGTGATACGTTTATTTTTTAAAAGTGTTAAGATGTGCCAAATAAGCTGCCAACCTGAGAATTTCTTTGATTAGACTGGCCTCTGGGTACATCTATAGAGCCTGTATTTATTGTTGTTGTTGTTGTTATTCTTAATGATGATTAACTAATTGATTGATTGATTGGTTAGTTGGTTGATTGGTGTGACAGGATCTAGATACTATGAATGCAGCTACCACTGGGCAGGTAGGCCTGAGTTGTATAAGAAAGCAGGCTAAGCATGAACCAGAGAGAAGCAACCGAGAAACTAGTGTTCCTCCATTGGTTTCTGCTTTAAGCTCCTGTCTTCAGTTCCTGCCTTGGCTTCCCTGTAAGCTAGTTTAATTCTTATCCTCTCAAGGTACTTTTTGGTTACAGTGTTTATCATACCCACAGAATGCAAAGCAGGAGACTTCAGCAATAGTATATTATAATCTATTTCTGGTGGACAACCACATCAGGGCCAACTGCCTGTACTGCCTTTGCGATTTCAACGGTCTTTCCAACCTTATCAATTGAGAGTTTTGCTTGATAACCTATGGCTTTTAGAAACACCTTTATTCACCTCCATAGACTACATCCATCCAAACATTTTTATTTTATTTTATTTTTTGATTAGCTTCTCAATCTGAAGATTTCCTTACACCTTTTTCATTGTTCCAACTCCCACTTGTAGCATTCTCCCATCTCTCTTCTACACTCTCTACATCAACTATAAAAATCACCAATGGCAACAGAATTCATATTTTGTCTTTTAATTATTCAGTGAACTAGTATAAGTTTATGACAGCCATATCATCTAAAAAGAATTTAAAAATCTATACTCTACAAATGAGTTCATATTCAAAAAACAAGAAATAAGGAAGGTTATTTTATAAAAAAAACAAAAACAAAACAAAAACAAAAACAACAACAACAAGAAAAACCTTGAAGCCACATAGACCCATATTTCAAGAGTTCATGATTCATCATTAAATTGGGCTTGTGAGATGGCTCAGCGATGAAGAGCATTGATTGCTCTTCCGAAGGTCCTGAGTTCAAATCCCAGCAACCACATGTTGGCTCACAACCATCCATAATGAGATCTGATGGCCTCTTTTGGTGCATCTGAAGACAGCTATAGTGTACTTACATATAAGAAATAAATAAATCTTCAAAAAATAAGTCTTCATGTGTCACACAGTGCCATCATCAAGTATTGAAAACAATTTAAATAATATTCATATTTTAGCATTAAAAGTAGATAGGAAATATAAAAATTGATTATGTCAATTTTTATCTTCTTAAAAAATAGAATTTTTTATAATATCTGTAAAAATCAAATACATTCTGATTTTTTTGGTAACCTTTGTTTCTACATCAGCCATTCATAATAAATGGTAGTTTACAAAAGAGTACACTTTTGGGGAAAGTTTTTGAAATGACACTATAGTTTTCTGACTTCTTCTGCAATGTGACAATTCTTTTGCTTCTCAAAGCTGTGATCAGGTATAATACCAAAACCACAGTCACACACTAGGCAAAGATGGGGAAACCCCATGGAAGAGGGGAGGAAGGATTGCAGGAGCCAGAGGAATCAAGGATACCACAGAATCAACTAAGCAGGACATAGAGGTCACAGAGACTGGTGAGGCAAACATGGACCCTGTATGATCTAAACTAGGATTCTGCATATAACTAAGATTGTATATCTGGTGGTCTTGTGGGACTCCCAACAGTGGATTGTGTGGGTGGGTGGGAGGGGGCGTATCTGACTCTTTCATCTACACTTGGGACCCTGTTCCTCCTACTGGGTTAATTGTCCAACCTTAATATGAAGGTATGTGTCTAGTCTTATTGTAACTTGCTAGGCCATGATTAGTGGATATCCAAGGGAGGTCTGCCCTTTTATTTAAAGGAATATAGCAGTAGAGCTGGAGGTGAGGTGATGTGGAAGAGAAACTGGGAAGAGTAGAGGGAGGAGGAACTGTGGTTAAGATGTAATGTATGAGAGAAGAATAAAAGAAAAAAACAAAGAAAAACAAAAATGAAATAATAAATCATTTCACATACTCAACCTATCAAATACCATATTCCATAGAAAAGAGACAACTACTGACAACATGAATACATTGTCAGACAGGTTAAAGATGATTTATAGGACAAATGAATTAAAATACCCTTTACAGTCATAGACCAGAGTTTCTATTTTAGGCCTCTTCCATTTTTGCCTAATAATGTTAATTATTATATTAACTTTTAAGTGTAATTTTCCAACATAGGATACATGTGTTAGGTCACACACAGAGTTTAAGAAAAGAACTATCTTGTGTGGACCACAATGACCAAGATTGTTATTATGGCCCAGGCATATCTTCAATTCTGCTGGTCCTTCCCTTTATTAAACAGTTCTTTGGTTCTTTCTCAGTGGCATGCTAACCAAATTCTAGGAATGGAGATCCCAAGTGTCATAGGCTCCACAGGCATAAAATGTGGAGTTGGGCTAATACAAGTGCCCAGAATTTAAAAAGCCATATTTATGTAAAATGTTCTACAACTCTAACTTATTAAATAGAACTCCCTGACTGTGGAGAGTAAAATTATCCTAGGATATCTTTTGTCTCCTTCATCACTATTCATCATTCCCCATTTCTGTGCCTGTCATCCTTGTAACCACCAGGCAAAACACTTGGAATGCATTAACATTACAGGACATAATCTAAAAGCTTCACAGCATCATTATATAAAATCTCAGTCTTTTAAAAAATATTTTATTATTTTATTGAAATTACATTATTACATCATATCCATGTTTTCTTCCTCTAAACTCTCCTACACACCTGTCCTTGTTCTCTTTCAAATGCATAGACTCTTTCATTTTAATTGTTACATGCATACATGTAACCTGCTCAAATGATATGTTACTTGTATATGTATTTTCAAGGCTATCCATTTGGAATTGCATAAAAAAATTGGTGTGCCTTTCTCTGGGGAAAAGTATTCCACCCATCCATGCATTCCTTCGTTGCCTATAGTTCTTTATGTAGGACTCAGACCTCTTGGTCTTTCCTTGATTTTGCATGTCTGTTTTTGTTGTTCCTGTTCAATTTATGTTGAAGCAGTTATGTTGGTGAGACTTTTATGGATGTAGCATCTGATATTCTCAGGAGACACCATCTCTCAGCAAATTGTGTGATGCTTTGCCTCTTATATGCTTCCTGCTCCCTCATCCATAATGTTCTTTGAGCCTTAGATGCAGGGGTTGTTTTATAGATGTATCTACTGGGATTGGTCTATATAAATCTGGATTAACATTGGTTGCAGTTCTCTGTAATGGTTTCTACCTATTGCAAGGGTAAGGACTACACTTATATCTGAAGACTTGGAAGTAGGAGATTCCACTGAGAGAGTACATGCTAGTTTTGTCTTTCGGGGTTTGGGCTACCTCACTCAAGATGACATTCTTTATTTCTATATATTTATCCAAGGAAGAGTTCATTTTTTTAGTTTTCTTTGGAGCTGATTAATAACCTATTATACATATACATATCCACATAGACATACACATACATATATACATACACATACATACCACATTTTCATTATCCATTTATCAATTGTAGAAAATTTAGGTTGTTTTCATTTCCTAGCTGGAGTGAATAAGAGCATTGGTAGATGTGGCTGGGCAAGTATATGAGGGGCAGGAAGTCAATTCCTTTGTGCACATACCAAGGAGTGGTGTAGCTGAAACACATGGTAAGTTTCCTTTTAGCTGTATGGGAATTCTGCATCCTGATTTCCGTAGAAACTTCACCAGTTTGCAGCTTCACCAATAGTGAAGGGGATTCCCTTTTCCCCTGCATCCTTCCCAATATTTTTTGTTGGTTGATCCATTGATCTTTGCCATGTTGAATGGGGTAAGATGAAATTTTAAAGTTACTGTGATTTGCATTTCCCTCATTGCGGGGGATGGTAAGTTTATAAGACATTTCTTAGCTTGTGTGTGTGTGTGTGTGTGTGTGTGTGTGTGTGAGTATGTATGTGTGCATGTGTGTTTACATGAGTGTGTGCATGTGCATGTGTGTTTTGAGAATTCTCTTTAGGTCTCAGGCTCAGTTTTTGAATTGGTCATTTTTTTGACCCTTTGTTTTTTGTCTATTCTGGATATTAATCATCTGCCATGTGTGTAGCTGGCACAGATTCTCTTCCATTCTGTGAGCTTCCCTCTTTACCTGGTTGTCTCTTTAGCTGTTGCAGAAACTCTCCATTCTATGAATTCTCCCTTGTCATTGTGACATTAATTCTTAGTAAAGGGAGTCCTGTTCGGGAAGTCTTTTCCTGTACCTATGCCATAAATGGTACTATCTACATCCTTATCTGCCAGGTTCAGTGTTCAGGTCTAGGTGTCTGATCCATTTGGAGTCAGTTTTTGGTAAGGTCATATAGATCTAGGCCTAAAGCCATTCTCTTGCATGTGCATATCCCACTTTCCCAGGACTTTTTGTTGAAGATGCTTTCCTTCTCCAGCAAATGTTGGCTGCACTTTTGTGTCATGTTTGCATCTTTGCTTTTGTTCTATTGGTCAGCATGTCTGTTTTGTGTCAGTACCATTTGCTTGTGAATCAAATGTACATTCTCAGCTATCATTCCAGTGAATGCTTGCCTACCTGCTGCCAGGCTTCCCACCAAGGTGGGACAATTTATCTAAAACTGTAAGCAAGCCCCCAGTTAAGTGATTACTTTTATAAGCTGCCAATGTCATGGTGTCTCTTTGTGTCTCTTCACAACAGAACAGTAACTAAAGACAGAAGTTGGTATCAGGACTAACTGTGTTGTTCTTTGAAGGAATGTGGAAGTTTGGGGGACTTTGGACTAGGAAAATGGCATAAACATTGGCTTAATAAGCTGTCCTCATAGGAGTGTGGGAGGCAGTAGTGTTGAGAGCAGTGTAGACTGGAGGTGCAGCTCAAGAAGTTTTGGTTGGGAGTAGTAACATTAGAGATCATTCGCATAATAATTTGGAAGAAAGTGTGGCTGCTATCCACCATTGTCCTAAAAAACTCCTAGAGGCTAAATTAATGCATTTTGGGATTAATGTTTTTAACAGAGGAGTTCTCAACACAGATTAGTATTATTATCTCTGTCACATCATTATTACTCATCAATCTTAGGGAGATCTATAATAAAAAAAAGAGTAGGGCAAAGAGAGAAACAAAATATACAGTTTGAGGAGAAAAATAAAAGAACCTAGAAATATAATGCTGCAGCCAAGTGCTGTGTTCAAGAAGATGAGCATTTAAAGAAAGATATGATAATAAATCAAATAAAGAGATTGGAACCCTTAGGCAAAGACCCTACCCTGCCAATCCTGCAAACTGTAACAGGGAAAGGCCTCTGAGGTTTTTCTCAGCCTTAAAAGCACAAACAATTTAAAGCTTATGCAAATATAAGTCTGGAGGGCATCAGATTCCAAGCCCAGCAGGCTGCAAAACTTGGCAGCTTTGCCCATGTGATTCTGTCTTTTTTTTTTTTTTTTAAAATTTAAGATATTTTCTTTATTTACATTTCAAATGCTATCCCCTCTCCTGGTTTCCCCTCCCAAAACCCTCTATCCCACCCCCTCCCACTGCTCACCAACCTACCCACTCTAGCTTCCCTGTCCTGGCATTCCCCTACACTGGGGTATCTAGCCTTCACAGGACCTAAGGACTCTCCATTGATGTCCAACAAGGCCATTTTCTGCTACATATGCCACTGGAGCCAAGAAAGAAATTAAAGTCTTTTTAGAATTCAATGAAAATGAAGGCACAACATACCCAAGCTTATGGGACACAATGAAAGCAGTGCTAAGAGGAAAAATCATAGCTCTGAGTGCCTCTGAAAAGAAACTGGAGAGAACATACACTAGCATCTTGACAGTACATCTGAAAGTTCTAGAACAAAAAGAAGCAAGTACACCTAAGAGGAGTAGACAGCAAGAAATAATCAAACTCAGGGCTGAAATCAACCAAGTAGAAACAAAAAGAACTATACAAAGAATCAAGCAAACCAGGAACTGGTTCTTTGAGAAAATCAACAAGATAGATAAACCCTTAGTCAGACTAACCACAGGGCACAGAGACTATATCCAAATTAACAAAATCAGAAATTAAAAGGGAGATATAACAACAGAAACTGAAGAAATCCAAAAAAAAAAAAATCATCTGATCCTACCTCAAAAGACTATACTGCACACAACTGGAAAATCTGGATGAAATGGACAGTTTTCTAGACAGATACCAGGTAGCAAAGTTAAATAAGGATCAGATAAACCATCTAAACCTTCGCGTACCCCCTAAAGAAATAGAAGCAATGATTCTGTGTGTATCAAGAGAGTTACAGGTGTAAAAAGAGTTGTGGAATCTTCCTCCAGATTAAGGAAAAGCCACCCAGGATAGGCCTGTGGCAGGGGAGTCCATGAATGGAGGCCTGGAAAGACCGTGGGATGAACCTAGGAAAGGGAAGCCTGAATTATGCTGGAGATGCTATGACGTTGTATATGCCAGAGCCCTGGGATACCTGCCAAGGAGAGCTGTAGCCAGGGTGTCCAACCAGCTTAATAGAAAAAGAAGGGGTGGGATATCGGAAGAACCATTTAAGTCAGAATTTGGAGATTGTCCTGAGAGGTTTCTTTTCATCTTGTCTTGGTCCAGTATTTCTTTACTATGCCCCCCCCCTTTTTAAATCATAATGTATATTAATTATGCTACTGTATGTTTGAAGTATGTGACTTAATTTTGATTTTACAGGGAATTACAATTAATTGATTACTTTGAGTTTCAGAAGAAACTGGACTTTCAAACAGTGTCAAGACTGTGGAAGATTATGGAGAATTTTGAATTTGGACTGAATGCCTTTTGTATTACAATATACCTATAAGCCTATTGGAGCTGAAAGTAGAATGTGATGGTTTGAATGAGACTGGGCGCCATGGACATGCATATGTATGTTTTAAATATAAATGTGTGTGTATGTGTGTGTGTGTGTGTGTGTGTTTGAAAATTTGGTTTGTAGTGTATACACTGTTTAGGAAGGATTAAGAGTTGTGACCATGGAGGGAGTTTGTCACTGTGGTGGGCTTGTGGTTTCAAAAGCTCACATCAGTCCCAGTCTCTTTCTCCCTTGTGTGTGTAGATCAGATGTAATCTTACAGCTACTCTGCTAGTTCCATGCCCACTTCCTTCACCAGTGCATCCTGCCTACCAGGATGATCATCCACTAGCCACCTGAAATTGGAAGCATACCACAATAAAACAGTTCCTTTTATAAGCCATTCTTATTCAAATCACCACAATGTTGTCTGTGGTTTATTCCTATGTAGCTTTTATTATGATAAGGAATGTTCCCTCTAGTCCTCAATTCTTTGGAACTTTTACCATGGAGGTATATTGGATTTCATTAAAGGTTTTACACTATTTATTGAGATGATCCTGTTATTTTTGTCTTTAATTTCGTTTATGAGGTTTACTACATTTATTGACTTAAATCTATTGCAAGATCCAGATGTTGGGGGACAGGGGGATAAAGCCAACATTGTTAATTATGGATAATTTTTTGATATATGTCTACATTAAAGTTGAAAGTGTGTTATTGAACATTTTTAAATTTATGTTTATCAGGAATAATAGTTTATAGCTTTCTTTTTTGTTGTTTTTTTAAAATCTGGTTTCAGTATTAGAATGATAGTGTCTATACAGGAGGATTTTAAGAATGTACCTTCTCATGCTGGAGAGATGGCTAAATGGTTAAAAACATTGGATGATCTTCCAGAGGCGTAGCACTCACATGTAGCTTTAGTTCCAGGGGATTCAACACCCTCCCACAGACATGCATGCAAACAAAATACCAGTATACATAAAATAAAAACATAACAGATCAGTAATGTTTTTTAAAGAATGCTCCTTCTGTTACTATTTATTTGGAAATTTTAAGAATAATTCATTACATGTTTTCTTTGAAAGTGTTACTTAATTGTACTGTGTCAATCCTGCTGGCCCTGGGCCTTTTCTTTCATTTTCTTTAAATTGTATATAACTGTAAAGTCTTCTTGGTTACTAACGTTTCCCTTCCTTAAAATGAAGTATGCCTCTATCTCTTTCGATTAGGATTAGTTTGAATTGTATTTTTTTCAGATATTATAAAAATGATGTGCATATCTTCACTGTTTCCATTTGATTGGAATATATTTGTCCAATCTTTACCCTAAATTGGAGTTCTCTTTAAAGCTACAATGTATTTCTTATATATAACACATAGAATTGTGCTTCTTGACTGGGAAATTTAGTTCATTGATGTTTAATATTTTTATTGAGATATGTATGTTAATTTTCATCATGTTGTTTTTGGACTTGGCAGTGTTGTGTTCTCAGTAGTATTTTGTATATTAATAATTATGCCACTGTGTTTTTCCTAGTTTTGTTCCTATGATCATCTCTTTAGCCTCCCACATTTTCTATATATTAGGTTAGTTAGATATAATGTTGTTTAGACTGTACATATGATATTATTGGTATTGGTATTTCAATTATTCCAAATCCTTTTGAGGGGTTGTATAGGGTTACCTATAGTGCTTGGAATACATTGGTTCAGGCTTTTTTGGCTTGTACATTTTCCATTGAGAAACAGAGTTATTCTGAGAGGCTTTCCTCTCTAGGGGACTTGTGTTTTCCCCTTACAGCTTTAATGTTCTCTGTTATATATAATTAGTGACTTAACTTTGGTATATCATAAGGCTTTTCTTTTCTAGTCCTGTCTATTTTTTGTTCTATGTACTTCCTGCATCTTTATGGGTTTGTTCTTCCTTAGTTAATTAGGGGAAGTTTTGGGGACAATTTCAAAATCTGGTTTATGCCATTGACTTGGTATTATTCTCCTACAATAATTATAGACAGTCATATCACAGTGTTCCACAGTATGTTTCTTTCTTATCTTTTTGTATTTTCTTTCTTTTTTTGTAAACTCTTCACATTCCTTGTTTATTTTGGCTAGATAAAATCAACTTCATTTTTGAGTCCTGATAGTCTTTTTTTTATTAATTCTATTTGTAAGGCTTTCCTTTGAATTTTTCTAGTTGAGTTATTGAGTTTTTCAATGTCATCTCCATTTTAGCTTGGGTCCTCTTCATTGTTACTATCTACTTATTGCATTCAGTTCTTAAGTCTTATATCATCTTCATCATTTCCAACAGCTTTATGATTATGGTTTCTTGTTTGTTTGTTTTGTATCACCTAAGCATTTATTCTCCTTAACTACTTTCCTTTTTATCTCACTGAACATGTGATATCACCTGAGTGTTTTATCTTAGTCACTCTGATTGGTTTAAGGTAAAATCTCAGGATCATTTTGATTTGTAATACCCTGCTCACTGAGGACATTGAACATTTCTTTTATTTCATTGGATATTTTCTTTATTTACCTTTCAAATGTTATCCCATTCTCCTCACCCAAAACTCCTTAACTCCTTATCCCATTCCCTAACCCTGTGCTACTATGAGGGTGTTCCTCCATTGACCCACACACCCACAACCTCCCAGCCCTGGCATTCCACTAAACCATGACATCGAACCATCACAGGACCAAGGGCCTCCCCTTCTATTGATGTCCCAAAAGGCCATCCTTTGCTATGGGTCCCATCCTATATGTGGATGGAGCCATGGGTCCCTTCATGTGTACTCTTCTTGGTGGTTCAGTCCCTGGTAGCTCTGGGAGGTCTGGTTGGTTGATATTGTTCTTCTTATGGAGTTGATTATTTGTATACTTACCTTTGTTTCTATTTGGTTGATTACCACCCTGAGTTTGACTAAATCCTGCCTTCTACTCCTCTTTGGTGTATTTTTGTTTGTTTGTTTGTTTGTTTTTGTTGTTGTTGTTTTTGTTATAGGGCTTTCAGGTATGCTGTTAAGTTTCTAGTGCAGGACCTCTCCAATTTCTTTACCAGGTCACTTAGTGCTATGATTCTTCCTCTTAGTATTGCTTTCATTGTGTCCCATAAGTTTTGGTATGCTGTGTGATTATTTTCATTGAATTCCAGGAAGTCTTAAATTTTTTTTTCATTATTTCTTCCCTGACCAAGTATCCTTGAGTAGAGAGTTGTTCAGTTTCCAGGAGTATGTGCGTTTTCTGTTGTTTTTGTTGTTATTGAAGTCTAGATTTAGGTTGTGGTGATCTGATAGGTTGAAGGGGAGGATTTCAATCTTCTTCTATCTGTTGAGGTTTGTTTTGTGGCAAAATATATGGTCAATTTCTGAGGTGCTGAGAAGGTATATTCTTTTGTTTTTAAGGTGAAATGTTCTGTAGATATCTGCTAAATCCATTTGGTTTATAACCTCTGTTAGTTTCAGTGTATCTGTTTAGTTTCTGTTTCAATGACCTGTCCATTGGTGAGAGTAGAGTGCTGAAGTTTCTCACTCTTATTGTGTGGGATTCAATGTGTGTTTTGAACTTTAGTAAAATTTCTTTTATGAATGTGGGTGCCCTTGCATTTGTGGCATAGATTTCAGAATTGAGACTTTCTCTTGCTTGATTTTTCCTTTGATGAATATGAAGTTTTCTTCTCCATTTTGCTTAATAACTTTTGGTTGAAAGTCTATTTTATTGGATATTAAAATGGTAACTCTTACTTGTTTCTTGGGACTATTTGCTTGGAAGACTTCTTACTAGTTATACTAGTGTCTGTTTTCGTCATTGAGGTATGTTTCCTATATGAAGCAAAATTCTGGATCAGGCTTGCATATCCATTCTGTTAGCTTATGTCTTTTAATAGAGGAATTGAGTCCATTAATACTGAGAGATATTAAAGACATATGATTGTTAGTTCCTGTTATATTTGTGTTGTAGGTGGTTTTATGTGTATGTGATTCTCACCTTTTGGTTTGTTGTGAGATGATTAATTTCTTGTTTTTCCTTTGGCATAAATACCCTCCTTGTGTTGGAGTTTTCCTTCCAGAATTATCTGTAGGGTTGGATTGATAGATATTAAGTTTTAAATTTGACTTAAATTTGTTTAAATTTGGCTTTGTAATGGACTGAATATTTTTGGTTTCTCTACCTATGCTCATTGAGAGTTTTGCTGGGTATAGTAGCTAGGCTGGCATTTGTGTTCTCTTACAGTCTGCATGACCTCTGTCTAGTCTCTTCTGGCTTTTAGTGTATCTGTTGAGAAGTCTGGTGTAATTCTGATATGTCTGCCTTCACATGTTACTTGGCCTTTCCCCCTTACAACTTTTAATATTCTTTCTTTGTTCTGTGCATTTAATGCTTTGGTTTTTATGTGAGGGGAGGATTTTCATTTCTGCTCCAATCTATTTGGTGTTCTGTAAGCATTCTCTACATTTATGACCATCACTTTCTTTCGGTTGGGAAGGTTTTCTTCTATGATTTTGTTGAAGATGTTTTCTGGTCCTATATGGTGGGAATCTTAACTGTCTTCTATTCATATTATTCTTAGCATTTGTCTTTTCATTGTGTCTGGATTTCCTCAACGTTTTGTGTTAGTTTTTTTTTTTTTTAATGTTTGGTATTCTCCTGGACAATTGTATCAATATCTGCTAAGGTATCTTCTATGCCTGAGACTCTTATTTCTAGTATTCTATTGTTGATGCTTGCTTCTGTAGCTCCTGACCTCTTTCCTGGGTTTTCCATTTCCAGGGTGGCCTCCATTTGTTATTCATTTATTGTTTCAACTTCCATCTTTAGGTCTTGGACCACCTTGTTCTACTCCTTCACCTCTGATTATGTTTTCCTGTATTTCTTTAAAGGATTTATTTATTTCATCTTTAAAGGCTTCTACCTATTTACCTGTGTTTTCCTGTATTTCTTTCAGTGAGTTATTTATATCCTCCTTAAAGGACTATTATCTTCATGATAGGATTTTAAGTCAGCATCATTGTTTTCAGGTATTGCTGTAGTGGAAGAACTGGGTTCTGATGGTGCCAATGTATGTTGCTTATGGTCTTGCACTTGCTTCTTGATTTCTGGTTATCTCTGGTATTAACTGGCTTGGGTGTCTCTGTCTCCAGCCTGCCTTCTGTGTCCCTCAGTTGCTATAGGTCTCCTGGGAGACCTGTTGCCTTGGCTGCAGCAGATCTACTGGGAGGCCTTCAGACATGGGGTCTTCAGAGAGGCAGATGCTCTGATAATCTGCCCAACAGAAGATGTAGGCTGGAAAGGAGGTGGAGTATGAGTGGTGGGGAGGGTCCCAGCTGCTGAGGTTATTTGGGTGGGTCTCTTCCCTTTTGTCTGGGGTGCACCAGATCTGAGAGGTCTTCAGATTATGGGGTTTAAACATCTTATTTATTTATTTATTTATTTATTTATTTATTTATTTAATAGATATATTCTTTATTTACATTTCAGATGATTTCCCCTTTCCTGGTTCCCCCCCACTCCACCCCCGAAAATCCCATAAGCCATCTCCCTTCTCCCTGTTCCTCCATGAACCCTCTCCTGCTTCCCTATCCTGTTATTCCCCTACACTGCTGCATCTAGCCTTTCCAGGACCAAGGGCCTCTTGTCCATTTGATGTCCAACAAAGCCATCCTCTACTGCCTATGCATCTGGAGCCATGGGTAACACCATGTGTACTATCTGGCTGATGGCTTTGTCCCTGGGAGCTCTGGGAGTACTGGGTGGCTCATATCATTGTTCCTCCTATGGCACTGCAAACCCCTTCAGCTCCTTGGATTCTTTCTGTAGCTCCCCCATTGGGGACCCTGTGCTCAGTTCAATGGCTGGCTGAGAGTGTCCCCCTCTACACTAGCAGAGCGTCCCTGGTGACAGGTATATCCTGCTCCAGTCAACAAGTACTTGCTCAGAATACCCAAGACACAATTCACATATCAAATGATGCCCAAGAAGAAGGGAAAACAAAGTATGGATACTCTGGTCCTTCTTAGAATGGGGAACAAAATACCCACAGAAGGAGATACAAAGTGTGGAGCAGAGTCTGAGGGAAAGACCATCTGGAGACTACCCCATCTCATATACAGTTACAAAACCCAGCCACTATTATTGATGCTCACAAGTGCTTGTTGACCACAGCTGGATACAGCTGTCACCTTGGAGGCTCTGCTAGTGCATTCAAACATCTTTTAATCTCCTGACTTACCTTCTTATTGCTCTTCTCTCACAATATTCACTGCAAGTAAAGAAGCCAAGTCATGTATTTTTCTTCCTTTCATCAGATCTTTGCTATATGAGGCTGCAATTCCACCTGGAGTCTGTTTACATATTCAAAATCTCTTTACATCATTCATTTCACATCTAACTAATCCTGCATCCCAAAGCATCTATGTGACACTGTCTTTGATACAAATAAAAGAAATTCTTCTCATCATTAAATAAATAAATAGATAGATAGATAGATAGATAGATAGATAGATGATAGATAGCCATGTTAGCTGTGGTCAGTTATCATTTAACACTTTCCATGAGCCTCAGAGACATTTTTAACAATGCAATATGATGTGGGTTTAACATGGAACTGTTCCGGTAAAATTATTAATAGTTAATATTAGTATTATTAGGTAAAGTAAAGGCAAGCCACATCAGATTTCCTAGTTGCTATGGAAATAGCCCTGATTTCATTTCCCTTTGTCCCTTTTCTAAAAGCACTTGTGTTTGCTGCTGTGATAGAAATAGCCTGCGTCCCGGGAACCATGGCAACAACTTGAGAAAAGTTGCTTTTCATGTTGTTGCTTCTCTCCTATCTTCTCCCCAGGACCCAATCCTCATTTAAGCTAATTACTATGGATGATTATTTGGAAAACAATTAGAGCCACTATTCAATCTGAACACAGGGGTGGGTGGTGGGTGGGGAGGCACTGCCTTACCAAACCCTTGTCCCCACAGCTGATTCTCATTCTATAATGAAAGCAAGAAAACAGCAGGCTCATTTTAGCTACCAGGCAGCCCAGCAATGGACAGACACATGGGTGTCAGCTCACTGTTTATACAGCCACTGACCACCCATGCATTAATTTCATAATCTTAGAGTACTACAAAGTGACAAACTTGCTATCTCCCCGGGGGGAAAAAAATCCCATTCTATGTGCAACAGAGGTTCTAAATTACTTAATTTATTTTTAACCCAGAAAATAAATGGAAAGCAATATTTGTTTTAAATGAGTACATTCACAGTGATGGGTTTCACGAGGAGTGAACTTCATTGGAAGAGACCAGAGGGCACAAAAGTCAAGACAAAACAATGTTTCATCTAAGCACAGCATAAGCATTATCATTTAAGACATTTGGATTTGTAAAGCATATGGTAGATTTAAGATTTCATCCTCAAAACATTAACAATGTTTAAAAACAAATAGAAGTCCACATTAGACAGGAAGTCAAAGCCTTTGCCCATTGATTTATTTTTATAAATATGAGTTCTGCCTACCACTGTAAAGTCAACATGGGAGCTTGTTCTACTTGCATTGAGACTTTTCAATCAGTCACCTAAACCTTGTCCAGAAAATGCATTCATCAGTGTGTGCACATACATACATGTGTGTAAATTATATATGTATACATATACATACATACATACATATAATTCTCCATGAAACTTTTTTTAGATGCTACAAAAAAAGAAGGTGGCTTTTTTGTGATTGGGATATTTATTCACTATGCCAGTTAATAAACTCCAAATAAATTTTCTTAAGCTTTATTATTCAATTTTTGAGATATTTTTGGTGTGTGTGTGTGTGTATGTGTGGTGTATGTGTTCATGTGGGTGTGTGTACCTGTATATATGACTGCACACACATACACTTTGAAGCTAGTAGTCAATGACAGCTGTCATAAATCAGCTAGGCTGCTTAGCAGGTAAGCTTCAGAAGTCCTTATCTTAGACAGATAGACACTCATACACACAGACACACAGACACACACACACACAGACACACATATACATACACACATATATCTTTTCACAATGTGTAGGTGAAAATCCTCAATGTATTGAACAACCTTCCATGTTGATTTATTCAATAGAAGCCAGAACTTGTACTTATGCAAGTAGACAAGTGGATAAAGGCTTTGTATTCCAGGCTGAATTTGAGTTTCTATTTATTTTTAAGCCATTTCTTCCTGACCTCAGCATGATGATACAGTTATGTCTCCCATGCCCAGGTTTCTCTATGGGTGTTGAGTCTCCAAACTCATGTCCTCATGTCTATGTAGCAAGTACTTTACCAAAGAAATCATCTTACCACACCCTATTTTCTTGGTATATCTTATATACACTGCACTTGTTTGCTTGTTTTAAGATTCACTCATTTATTTTATATATAAAAAATAAATAAATGAAAAAATGTATATATGTATATGTGTATATATGTATACATATATATATACATACATACACACACACATACATCCATACACACACACATATATATATACATACACACACACACACACACACACACACACACACACACACACATATATATATATATATATATATATATATATATATATATATATATATATATATATTTGTCTCTGTCTTCAGACATACCAAAAGTAGTCATCAGATATCATTACAGATGGTTATAAGCCACCATGTGACTGCTGGGAATCAAACTCAGGACCTCTGAAAGAGCAGCCAGTGCTCTTAACTGCTGAGTCATCTCCTCAGTCCCTTCTGCTTGGTTTTTACTGGTAGCATTTTTATTAGAATGATCTAATTATTGTAACCAATGGCCTGGCATTCAAATGGTCTTATCGTTAACTGAGGTCTGTGCTTCATTCAATTTTGGTAGTGATCCCCTAATGCACTGCACTTTTCACGATCCACCTGAGATACTTTGATCAGTAGATACTCTGCCTTTGAGACACTTCTTCAGATTTCTTAGTTTTTCATGACCTAGGCCATTTTGATGTGTTCTTGTCAGACATTATCTACAGTTACCATGCAGTGCTTTTAGTTATTTTGTTGGTTTTTGTTTGTTTGTTTTTATGTTGGTTTCCTCCTGGTTAGCTTAATGCCATGGTCTGTAATCTGTAGCTAAGGCATGCCATGGCAAGTGCCTCGCATGCCATGCTGGAACACCTGTTGGCATGCCTTCCTGATTCTGGTATCATATTGGTCATCTACATGAGATATATTTGGGCATATTTCTCCATTTGGAAACTACATTCACCCATTTACATGTTCTGCTGTTTAGATGCAAAGTTTTCTGCAGTCTCAGTACTTAAGAGGTTGTGTACAGGACAAGGGCCACAGGAACTTTCATCTCCTGACAGAGTATGTGTACATCTTACATGGGATTCTTCTCTAAGATTTGCCTCTTCTCCATACTTCTTTATTCACTGAATTTTAAAATTTATGATGCTTATTTTATATTCAAAAGTATAATTCAAAACCCTTTATTATTTTGAATCTTTAATAATAAATGACTCTTTCATTTGCCTCTGATACTCTGGATCAATATAGCTCTACAAACATTCCAGGTTCTTATACTCAGTTACACATTAATTATCAGCTTTTTCATATAAAAGCCTGGCTAATTACATAGGACTCTGACCGAGTAACTAGTAAGTATCTGGATAGTAGGTCAAAATATTTCCTCTACGGTAGTACTTCCTTAAACATGGTCCTTAAAGAACACATGTATGCACCACCCATGAATATGACACTTGTAATTTTTTAAATCTAATAGTCTTGATCAGTGTTGTGCTCACTAAGAATTTACCATTGTAACTCATTTCTACATTAATTGGCTCAACTTCCTCACCAAATGTATATATTTTCACTCTTCCAACATCTGCCTCCCATCCATTTCAATATTTAAGTCTAGTGAACTTGAAAGTGATGTTGCAATCAATAAATCATACATCCATGGGATATAACATTTTCAGATGCAGCTCAGATATCATGTAGAATTATGGTTTGCTCTCTCTTCAGCGGCACAAAGTGTCTTTATTGTCACTGAAATTCATCTATACATTGTTAATATTGTTAGTAATTTTCATTTGTTTGTTTATCTTTTTCATATTCTATACAGGACACTTGACACAATAATATTAAAGATAGGGTGATGTGAACTCAAAGACAAAATATCCAAGTTAAAAAATAAGGAAGGTAAAATTACTGTGGATAGATTCAAAGATGTGCTAGATTCCAACAGCTATATAATTTTAGACTCAGAAGTGAAATAGCAATTGGTAGAATGGGTAGGGAAAATTGATAAACTATGTAAAATACCAGAAAAAATAAATTTTGAAAAATTAAGCTGTGTAGGAAGGCCTTTCTTTCTATATCAGACTCAACATATCTAAGGATATGGAGGAGCATGAGCCTGTTACCTCAGCCCCTCAGCATACACTAAGTCAAGAGGATCATAGAACCCAGGAGTTTGGAGGCCACATTGGAGCACAGTGGGACACATTTTGTATGAAATTAATAACTAAATTATTTGATAGACAATCTTAAAGATATCTTGAACATAGTGTGCATAAAAATTCCTGAAAAGAAGTCATGTCTGGCTATGAATAAAGAACTTCTGCAGAGAATAATTGATTGATTAGAATTTCAGTATTGTGGAGAGATTAGAACTTTTCAAGTTCATATGTTAATTTCCTTTCTTGGGCTAGTTTTAGCTTTCTGGATTAGCCATTCTGTGACATGGGAGAGGTTCCTCCATTTTGTATTCTTGCTGAGGTCATTTCAAGTTTTTCTAGGATGTGATTTCCTTGACATGAAACTCCATGAAAAATTTTAACTCTGTTCTAGAAACCTGACATCAGGAAGTATTAGCAAACTTATTTAGCTTCTATTAAGCTGCCTGCTTCTGGAGAAACTTTTCCTCCAGTTAATAGCTTATCTTAGCTTCTGTTAAACTGCTTGCTTGCACAACTCACCCTGCCATTGCCAAGTGAAATACAAAGGTTGTTGCTTTTGCCTTTAAAAACTCCAGACTTTTAAACAATAGGTATTATAATTTGGTCCTGAATAACTGAGAATAACTGGGTCCAGAATAGTCCCAGCTATCTGTAATAAAGACATGCAGACAGGGTTTCTCTGTGTAGCCCTAGGTATTCTGGACTTATTCTGTAGACCAGCCTGGCCTTGAACTCATAGAGATCTGCCTGTCTCCCATCCACCCCCAAATGCTGGGATTAAAGTCATGTACCAACACTGCCTGGTGGTAATAAAGGCTTGTAATTGGCTATATATATTTGACTGAGTGGTCTTCTCTGATGAGCTCCCAAAAATAATTCCTAACCCCTTGCTGTATTAGAATTAACATCTTGTCAAAATAGACAAATGCCTTTTAGACTCTATTGACTAAGCAGGCAACTACCTTCCACTGATCTAAGAGCTAAGAATATCACCAGATAGAATTTTGAGGATATAAGAAAGTTCCTCCCATTTCAAGATGCCTGCCTCTCTGATGTACCCACCAATGTACTCTAAACATGCCTTGATTTATGACTTTCTCTGTCCTATAAAAATATAGAAGATTTGTGAAACTGGTTCTACATAAGAACATGGAATTTGGGCTTAGCTTAATTATGTGTTCCAGAATCACCATCACTTAACGTGGCTCCAGAGTAAACGATGTCTTAGTTTCTTTAAGATGAGATCTGTGGTTTTTGTGTTAACAACTGTGTGACATGAAATTTGAATACTTTATAAGAATCATAAGAAACAAAAACACAAATAAGTTTCCATGAATGAGATATCAGGACCTGTTTATCAAGAACAAAAAAAAAATCTAGAAACCATCTACTATATAAAAACTGTATTTTAGATACAGAAAATTCCTTCAAAATTCCTGACTACCAAAATTTCCTAAAAACATACAGAATGAAGAGTTTACCATTTGGAAGAAAAAAAAAGAAAAAAATTGAAATGTTCTAAACAAAACTGGTTCATATCTTGCATTTCTTCTCCTAATCTTCACTAAAGGAGAAATGTTCATGCTTAGTCAGTTGCAAAAGTACACTTTACAAAGGCTGAAGGATGATTCCTATCCTTTATAAGTCAAGTCAAAGAATTAAGAACTCAAAGAAACAGCACACATATTTCCTTAGTGTCTTGAAACAAGGGCGGTAAAGAAAGTCCCAATAAAATTAAAATATTATAGTAATTTGTTTTTGCAGCAATTACCACAACTTTGTGGCTTAAACAGTACTAATTTATTATCATCTGGGCAGAAGGGAGCCTCCTGAAGAGGGTACAAGAACCTAGTCAGTTTATATCTAGGATTTCAGTACTATTCTTGAACTCCCACCTCCACAGACACTAATGCTGCTTCATTCAGCAGGTCTGTTCTGGAGGTGGCCCATGCTTTCCTCCTTAAAGACTCCCTGTGACTAAGTTTAAAGGACATGGGAAGCCCCAGTTAACTGCCTCAGCTCAATGCTATTTGTCATGTCAGAGGTTACACTGAAAACTAGATCTATTTTCCGTTCACAGAAAAAGACAAAAAGATTCATAAAATTAACAAATCATTTGTGGGAACAGATATGTCAAAAAGGAATGGTTGAGTCAACATCAGAAAAACATTGTCAAGGAGAGAAGAGACAGGCTGTCCTTATTAGTTGAAAGAAAACGTCCTCTCCTTTACAAATATGAAAACACTTTTAGTAATTTAAATCATAGTTGCAAATGGATGGCTGAGTAATAGCTAACTCATCTCAAAATGTTCTCCAACATATTGTTCTTCAAAGCAATACAACAGTTTTCATATTTACCAGTAAAATATTCCTATTTTTGCACATCTCTACCTGTTCTTAGATTTATGACTTACAATGGAATAGATATCTAAATCTCTGGTTGATTTTAACGCTGACTGAGGTATGGATTTCTGAACATATCCACATGGAAAGATTATTAAAACCAAGATGTTTAGTATGGTGAGCAACCTCCCTGAGATAAACTACTGTTCACTGAATACTACTGTTCACATAGTTGTGTTGGGTTCTGGAGTCATGTCCAGCACTGAAAAAATAAAAACTTCTATCATGTATTCAAATTTGAAGATATACTAAGCAATATTTTATGCAATGTAAAGAAAAATATAATGATTGAAAGTGCTCATATTAAATTCCAAGTGGATGTCAGAGCAGCATAGAAAGTAATTAGGAAGTAAAAACAGAATTTTCATTTTGATACAATTCTATTTCTATATTTTAATAAGAAATATTACTTATTTCTACCTCTGATCAATATCATCAGATACAAAGTGGGGGAAAGATGATAAGGGCTCATTTATCCTGCTGATGGAGTCAGAAAACAAGGCACCAATTAAAGCCCAAACTATCCATGAATATAATACATATTTTAGAACACACATCTTGTCAAGGACACTCTACCAACCGTAGTTGCTTAGGACTACAGTTATATATATCCATGTGCCTTTAACACTCCTATACTTTTCCTAGACCTAAACACAGAATGTCTAGAAAATTCAACCTAAAACTTCATTCATAAGAAAATTTTTTTGCTTTACACACAGATATAAAATACACTGTTTGAGAAATGTTTAAGGGGTAAGTCATGTTTCTTAGCAGACTTCAGAAAAGCAACTTGAGACACACCAAAATGCTACATATGTGCATTATAAAGAAAGCTGACAGTGACTAGCTCAGACCTGCCCAAGCTCACTCGGGGTTAGGAGCTACTCCTTCTCAGTACCTTTCTCTCTAGCAACCCCTCTGTTTAAGACCTATAAATGGCTAATAAATTTCTAGCTCTCCTTCTAATCTGGCCCCTAGAATTCTTTTCTCCTTCCCGAAGGGTTTGTCTTCTGGCTGGTGTTGGGGATGAGCTGGGGCTGTGATTCCATCCCAATCACTGGGGACATTAATAACTCAATGTAACTTGTAACTAGTAACTTAAAATTTCTTACAAAACTTTTCATGAATAAACAATTATAATTCATCAAATTAATATCCCAAGTCTTTGGACTTTATCAACACATCACAATAACTTTCTAAAGGATATCTATGAGCTATATTCCTTTTTAAACAATTAATTAAATTTCTTCTTTCAGACTTTTTATAAATGTATATATAATTATTTGTAATTATTCTCACTCCACACTTTCTATCATTGCCTTACTCTATAATCCTCCTTTTTAAAGATCCCTTTTCGATATTCATGTCCTTCTTGCTTCAGGATTTATGCTTTGTATCATAAAAAGTAGTAGTAATATCATAAACACACAGGTACTCATTCCAGAGAAGCCCCACAAAGATATGAAAGAATGGTTTCTATAGTATCATCTATCTATTGCTACTTTTTGTCTCTATTATCTATTTCATATGAATACAGACTGCTCTTCTTTCTGATTTTGAAAAGCTACTCTAAGAGGGAAAAAACTTTTAATCCCACATGTTTATCAAGCAGAATAAAGAAGTAAAATAAGAAAGAAAATTAATCTGTGGTAGTTTGAATTAAAATGAGGCCCATAGGCTCATATACCTGAGTCATTGGTTCTTATATGACAGAACAGTTTGAGAACAACTGCAAGGTTAGCTTTATTGGAGGAGTTGTGCAATTTGGTCTACATTAGAAGTTTCCAAAGACACAAGCTGTCCACAATCTGCTCTCTGACTCCTGCTGTGGTTTGCCTTGTGAACTCTCAGCTGTTCCTACTGCCATGCCATTGCCGTGCCATCATAGAGTCTAACCCTCTGAAACCATAAGCCCAGTGAAATGCTTTGCTTTATAAATTGCCTTTGTCATGGTGTTTTAGCACAGAAAGAGTAACTAATACACCTATCTTTCATGCACTGTACCAAACAGCACCAACTCTGTATCAAGAATACTTAATGTTTATTATAGACGATTCCAAATTATTCTTGATGTGGCTGAACATGGTTAGCACTTTGTAAATGATTGCTTCTACTCTTTTTTTTTTATATAAATAGCAGTGGGTGAGTATGAGTGACAGCCAAAGTCTTGATGACCCCCACCTCACTCATCAAATGGTGATGTAATTAACACTTGACAGCTGTTAATACAATCAGTATTTTGGCTTGGGAACCTATTAAGGCTGATTGATGTGTCATTTCAACAGGAAGTAGGTTAAAAGGTCATGATGTCTGGTCAGCAAACCAAGACCCTGAGATGGCAGATTGCTGTAAAGGGGAAGAGAAAACAAATAAATGCACTTCACAGAAAATAGTACGTGCGGCAGTTTGAATGAGAATGTCCGTTCCACAACCGCGCTATTGTAACAAAACACTTGGTTTCTATATAGGGGCACTATTTTGGAATATTTTGGAGATGGGGCATTTCCTGAGCAATTGTCGTGGTCACAGTTCTAGTGCTGTGGAGAAAAATGATGACCACAGCAAGCCTTATGAAAGAATGTATTTAATTGGGGGCTGGCTTACAATTTCAGAGGTTTAGCCCATTGCCATCAAGGCATGGAGCACGGTGGCACATGGGCAGACATGGTGCTGGGGAAGTAGCTGAGAGTTGTCCCTCCTGACCACAGCTTCATGGCATTAATTTTATCCATGGCTACATCAAAGCCTTTAGAGCTTCTTTGAAGCACAACTACTGGAGACCCTGCCCTATAAATACTGCATTTGTGCCTTCAAGCCCTATTTCCACAGATGATATCAAATCAGGATTGAAATCATAGTATCAAAGATAATGTGTTTTATCTTTTTCTTTCATAGATTTGTAGCATATCAAGTTCTCTACAGGATTCTTTCCTCTGAACCTTAACATTCACTGGTGGGAGAGGGTTCTTTCCAAATGGAAAGTTATCCTTTATGAACCAGCATAGAACCATCAAAAAAAATAAACTTACCTTTTTGAACATTTCCCTCAATGTTGCCCTCAAAGAAGAATGAAATGCTATGTAATCCAGTCTTAGAACCCAGACATTGGTTTAGTGGACAAGTATATGATGAGTTTGCAAAGAATTTAGTTTTTTCTTAAAAATAGGATTAATTACCACAAGCATGTTTCTCCTCAAGTTGGCCCTAGTTGAAGAATGTATGGGGCTAGAGAAATGGCTCAGTCATTAAAGGCTAGGCTCACAACCAAAAATACAAGAATGTATGTTTGTTCAGCCAGATGCAATTCCCTCCTTGAAGTTATAGCAGGTAGGTCTGGCAGAAATTTAAATCTGAATATGAGACTGTTGAAACAATCAACCACCCCAAATATGTAAATTTCCTAGGAATCTCACATTGGAGAAAAAAATAATATGCTAGCCAGAGAGGGAACTTGTCTCCTAGACAGAAGCTTCATATATTTCTAACAACTTATGAGACTACCTTACAGCATGAGACTGAAACCCAGATAAAGGTGAGTCAATGGTGAGCAGGACCACACCTTGACCGCTGGCACTGTTTAGATGTCTGTATCCTTGGTCCCTTATTTAAACTTTTACTCACTTCAGGACCCAGGACAGACACAAATTATGATGGTGTGTATGTATGCGAGGTGTGAATTTCTTTGTATCTCTCCCCAATAATCCTACAATGAATAAATATATATTTTCTGCATTTTTCAAATGGAAAATAAATTTTCAGGCAATCTATTCTGATCATGGTGTCCTTTTGCTCAACTCCTCCCAGATGCTCTCCACTCTCAGCTACCTAGCTCCATGATTTCATCCTTTCTCTTTTTGGAAAGACAAACAAGCAGTAACAGATACAACAAGAGCAAACAATCAGAATTTTAGAAAAATGACTTTAACAAAGAGAAAGCACAAGAAACACACACATCCACAGGAAACCTATAAAAAAATACAAAATCTAAAACTATTATATATAAGACAAAACAAAGCAATATGAGAATAAAAGTCTATAAAAATACCATTGAGTATTTAAGCATGATCACACACACACACACACACACACACACACACACACACACACACACACATATATATATCCAGTGTGACTCCATTAGAGAAAACTAATTTTCCTTCATAAGTTGTTCTTTATTGGAGATGGGAGCCTGTGTCAAATTCCCTCTCTTTGTACTGAGGCTCTGACTTGAACCTGTGCCGGTCCCTTGCACACTGCCACAGTCTTTGTGAATCCATATGTGTATCAGTCCTGTTGTGTCTGGAAAACATGGTTTACTTGGTGTCATCTATCCCCTCTGGCTCTAATAGTTTTTATAGCTCCTTTTCTGCATAGCCACCTGATACTTGGGGTAGGAGACTGAGTGTTTGATGGAGACATTCCATTAAGGAATAACTGTTCCAAAAATGTTTATACCATATACACTGTCCAGTTGTGGGTGCTATATATGGATTCACACACACAGCAAGAGAAAGCTTTCCTGATGCTATCTAAGCTAGACAATGATCTATGGATATAGCAGAATGTATTAGTAGACATTTTATTTCTAAATTCTTTTAGCAGAACAATAGTTTTGGGTTTTCCCCTTGGCCCAATCTATCTAGTCTCGGGTTCTTGGCTAACCCAGCAGTGTCAGGCACGGGTTCCATCTCATAGAATGCACCTTAAATCTAATGAGAGATGGGTTAATTGCTCTCACAATGTTTGTACCAAGATATCATACAGGAATGACACCGCTGAACATCAAAGGGTTTGTAGCTGCGTTGGTGGTTAACTTTCTTCTTCCAGTGGTGTGCATATCTTCCAGTACCATGAACATTAGTTAGAAGGCTGAAAGCTCTAGAAGTTCTGCTCAACTTCTCCATGTGCAAGGAGATATATAAGTGTTTTTAGCTAATATGGCCTTACTTATCAGATTGTAGAGAGCAATCAATAGCTTTGGAAATAACCTGAGTTCTTTGGGAGTTTCCATGGGGCCTTTTTGGTCAACAACTCAACTAAATATGATTCATTATTGGTACTAGAGTTTTCACTTGGTAATGAAAGATTTTTAGTTGAGGCATTGTCTCCATGATTACTTGGGGCATTGTCTCTTTAATTATTTGGTGACTCCGTTTATATTTCATATATATATATATATGTATATATATATATATATGCGTGTGTGTGTGTGTGTGTGTGTGTGTGTATGTATATATATCCACTCTACCTAGCTTCTCAGGTTATTCAAACAGTAATATGTTTATCAAAGGCTTAAAAGCTAACATCCATATGTAAGAGAACACATACTATATTTATCTCTTTAGACCTGAATTACCTCACTCAGGATGATTTTTTTTTTGTAGCTCTGTTTATTTTCCTGTGAATTTCTATTTATTTTTTAAGCACCATAATGGAGTTATAATCTACTGTGTATATGTGTCACATTTTTATCCATTTATCTTTTCATGGACATTTAGAATGTTTCTAATAAGTAACAATGAACATGAATGAGCAAGTGTCTATGCAATATGCTTAAACAACTTGGGGTATATGAACAAGAGTGAAATAGATGGATGTTAAGGTATATCAATTCCCAGATTCTTGAGGAAGTGACACATTGAGTTCCATAATACCTGTACAAGTTCTCCCCTCCACCAGCATTGGATATGTGTTCTTCTTTCCCTATATCCTCAATGGTATGACCTGCTGTCATTTGCTTTATTGATCTTGACCATTCTGAGTGTTGTAAGATGAAATCTCAACTTTTTATTGAGTTGAATTTCCTTGGCAAATAAGGATGCCCAACATTTAAGTGTTTCTTATCAACCATTTATGTTTCATCTTATAAGAACTCTCTGTTTAATTCTGAACCTCATTTTATATTTAGGTTTTTTTCTTGATCTTCTTCTTCTTCTTCTTCTTCTTCTTCTTCTTCTTCTTCTTCTTCTTCTTCTTCTTCTTCTTCTTCTTTTTCTTCTTTTTCTTCTTCGGTTTTTAAACATTTTAAATATTAGCCATCCATCAGATGTATAATTAGTAAAAGTATTTTCCCATTCTGTACTCTGTCACTTCCTCAAGAGGATGGTGTCTTTTGCCTTACATGTTGCTTTTCAACATCACCCTAAATGGAGAGAAAAAATCAAAGCATTTCCATTTTTTCTTTTTGTTTGGCTCATTTATTGGCATATTGAGGACAAGTGAGAAGTCTTGACTCAAGGTACAAGCTGTGCCTTATAAGTTCTAAGACATAATGTCTATGTGTCTTATACCTGATACCTTAACTCATTGCCATCCCACTCTATCCTACATTCTTTCTCTTTCTCACCCACTTTCACCCTAAACAATGTTAGAGCTCAGCCAATAAGGAAAAGTGCCCCTTTGTATTTGGATAAAAATCAGCATCCATTGTAGACAAATGAGCTTGCTCTCTGTCTTTTAATGACCGCACCTTGTTAAGACCTAAATAAGAGTAGTGGTCTGTTGATTTGTGACCCTAATCTAATGCTTAACAGATTTTATAAGGACACTGAGAAAAGAGACCATGAGAAAGAGGAGAGCAACTCTAAAGCCAGGCACTTATTCTTTCAGGGAAATAAAAGAAAGAAGAATTAAGACAGTCATGGAGAAAAGCAGAATAAGCAAGGAGATTGTTCCACTGGCCATACCATGAGTTGATTTTACTTGCTAAGGTGCATTCCATAACCTATTGTGTGATGTGAGCTTGGATATTCATTAGTAGTAATTTGGAGACTTCCTTTCTGATACACTGAAGCTTACCAGACTCAAACTATGACTGTTTCGCGTCCATTTTCACAAACACTGAAAATAAAACCTGCTATAATTTGAATATAAAATGTTCCCCACAGGCTCATATTAACTAGTTGTTTTCAGAGGTTGTAGAATATGTGAGACACATGACCTAAGACAAAATGGCTCTGAAACCAGGCTTGGAAAGGTATACCCCTCTGTGGTTCTACCTGGAAACTTGTAACTAAAAGATAAAAACCTCTAGAATCTCTTATCTTAGCAGACCACTATCTTCCATAAACCCAGAAACTAAAGTAATAAAAACAATCTGAAACCTGAAGAAAAGTACCCCTTGCCCCATATTTTTTGGTGTATTTGCTTCTCTGATGTACCCACCAGTGTATTTTATACTGCCTTTATTTATGACTTTCTTTGTTCTATTACCATAAAATGCAATGAAACTGCTTCCATGTTGGATCCTGGGATTTGGAGACAACTAATCTGTGTTCCTGGATCATGGTCACTGAAACTTGGTTCTAGAATAAGTTCATTCCCCTTGAGATAAGCACTGTTTTTTGTTTTGTTTTGCTTTGTTTTTCCACCAACACTTTTAAAGTAATTTATACTTGATGCTTCTAATCATTTCAAAGATGTAATTTCAATATGACCTGACTCTCTAAAGACAATCAGATGTCTTCTGCCACTGAGACCCCACACATTTACCACAAACAGATTTCCCTTCATCTCCATTGCTAGTCCAAGTCCCAGCCTGAAAAACAGTGCTCTGTAGCTACCATTTCAGGAAGATATGAAAACATTAACACTTTTCAAAAACAAAAGAACAAGAACACACAAGTGGCATGCCTAGAAAAACAACATGGTCCAGATTTTAATACTTTCAGCCAGGTTGAGCCATCACACAGAATGTGCCTGGAAGAGTGGTAATCTCTTATGCCTACGTACAACAAGCAAACAGTGGTGTGTGTGAAAGCTCTATGTTCCATCCACATCGCTTCCTAAAATACAATTTTTTTTTTACTTTTATCTGCACTGCTACCTTGTATGTAGGAACAGGGATAGTTTTATGTTCTATGATTTTTCAATGACTACTTATTTTATTGGGTTATTTCTAAGATAATAAGATTCTAAACTAATTTATTACATTTATCAAACAGTTATCATAGCCCCACCACAATCCAAACACTGTGCAGCTGTTGGAAGGGTAAGGGTCCTTTCTGTTCAGCATCTGAGAAGTCTCAGAAACAGTTAAAATACAATTCACAAATGGCATAATGAATACAGCAACAGTCAGAAGTAGAAATACCTTTGGCAGTGAGTCAGAGTGTTGGATTCAATTTACTGTCTGCCAGGGGAGAACCAACCTGCCTTGTGGAAGCCATGTTCACTTATGTATCTTTTTTATCAGACAAGAATAAGATTTTATGTTTAGAAGCAGGATGAGAATGGGTCAAGGCAAAAAGGATAATGATGAAATGATTAATGTTAGAGTTTATTAGGTAATGTGTAGAAATGCTATCAGGATGCCCATCACTTCATATCCCTAAACTCAAATTAAAACAAAAATAGCATAGTACCTTAAGATACTTCTTAGCACAATCAGAATAGCTATCATCAAGAAGACAAACAGCAAAAGCTGGAGAGATGGCTCAGTGGATAAGAAAACTTTATTATGCAAGCATGAAGGTTTCAATCCAACTCTCCTGAACCCACAAACATAAGGTGGACATATTGCATACTGCCACAATCAGTGCTAGTGGTTAGGGTGGTGATGGAGACAGGTAGATCTCAGCTTGACAGTCAGGCTAGCAAAAAGGGAAAGCTAGTGATTTAGTGAGACACTTTGTCTCCAGAAAGTAAGAACACAAAGGAGGATATATAATGTCTTCATCTAGCTTCTACATGTGAATAATTTGCATGCCCACCTGCATGCATACCACCTCCTTACACACACACAAAGGAAGTGAACAACAACAACAATAAATGGTAGACAAGAGATGAGGAAAAATAGAATGCTATTCATTTCCAATAAGTTATTACTTCCTCTAAAACTAAAACAAGAACTACAAAATATAGCTATACCCGTTTTGAGTACATAATCACAGGAATATCAATATATCAATCATTATAGAGATTATTGTGGCACTACTCTTAAGAGTCAAGTTATTAAGTCAGCCACAATGCTCATCAAGACATAATGAAGACAATGCTGTGTTTATACCACTGGAGACTTATTCAGCTAAAAAAGAACCAGATCCTGAAATCTGCAGGAAAATAGATGAAACTGGAAATCACCATGCTAATCAAAAAAGCCAGACTCATAAAGAAAAAATATTAATTATTCACATGTAAACATTATATCTGAATATATGTATATATATTCAAATATATTTACATAAATATGTGTACATGTCAGAAGCCATTAGGGAAAGGCTATGGCAAGTGAATCTTCTGGAGATAGCCCACTGTTTTGCATGGCTACAATGGGTGCACTCTGAGATGCAGGGTCTTCAGAGACTTCTCCCAAGAATTGCTTCTTGTTGTTGATATGCCTTTTCTATCACTATTATGTATTCTAATGGTACCTGGGCATTAGCGCACCCTCAGGCAGAATCATTATGAAGAGGTCCTTTCATATAGTAATGCTATGTAGATGAACTGATAATTTCATAATTCCTGATCATGATTTTATAGAATTCCTAAATTGATACAAGTAATCTCAAGGCCCTTATAGTATAAAAGCTACAAATAGAGCTCTGTAAACCTTTATGTGTGGTGGGTCTATTGCACTAGAAAAACAAAACAGGCTTGGAAGAAATTTACAATCAGGGAAAACATTTCTTCTAGTTTAGGAATAAGGCTAATATCTGATAACATAAAGTTGGAGTGGGAAATTTATTGTAGGTTCAAGGAGAGAAAATACATGATGGGCTCATTTATCTATACAAGACTTCAAAATAATAAGGCACAGATAGATGATTTGTCTCTTAACAAAACTGTGCTAACTGATGACATAAAAAATATTGCTTTAAACTTATAATGAACTTAAGAATCTAGAAAAAGAATGAATGTTCAGTCCAGTACTAGTCTTAATGGAAAGACATGTAAACAACTCTGCTTTAACTCCTTAAGCTTTATCGACCTATGACATCAACTATTGCCTTAAACTTACTATGAACATTATGGAATGTAAAAGTGCTTTAAAAAACATGTGATTAGTTATCCTGAGAAGGTATTAAAAACTAAGAAAATGGCCATTTACTTCTTTATCAAGGATGTGTGTATCTGTGAGATTGAGATTTTTCCTTCTTTTTCTCTCTGACTCATGAAGAGTTAATGAACTCTGATCCTCTCACCTGACCAGCAAGAATTCCCTAAGTTAAAGAGAAAAGAAACCAAGTAACTAAGTGTCTTTTCACCCTGCTTCTTATGAGCAGGAGTTAGCTGCCAGAAGCTGTCAGCTTTTGGGTCCTTAATAGCAAGAGAGTTAAATCACAAAAAGTCATTAGCATTTGGCCCAAATCACCAACACCATACTTCTCCAGGAACTTGAATGTAAGGGTGGAACTCGGGCAGGTACCTATATGATTTGAAGGAAGTAAGGGGATTGTTTGCAAAGAGAATGGGAACCAATTAGAAGTAGAGACAAAGTAAGGCAATGGGAGGAAATAAAATCAAGGGCATGAAAAACATGTGTCAAGTGTCATAATAAAACAGTAATTTTTCACAGTGAACATAAGTCTAGCATGAAACAAACAGTTTTTCAGTTTCCATGATAAAGTACCTTGGCAAAAAAGTGATTTTAGGGAGGAAGGGTTTATTTTGGCTTCCAGTTTAAGAGTACAATGTATCATGGTGGGGAGTCTTGGCTGCAGGAATTTGACTACTTCATGATTCTAGATCTTCTCAAATGGACAGTTAAACCATCATAGACAAAGATAAAAAGACTATATGTCAGCTCATTCTGTAGCTACATTGACTCCTGTTATAACATTAATGGCCTACCTCTTAGTGAATGCCATGACATTTATTTCTATGTTACTTCACTGATTTTGTTTATATGCGAGGGAGTAAATTTATTGAGTAAATTAGCTCAACCACTAAGTCACATAGCCATAGAAAGAACATTCAGCTCTTTGGGGGAATGTTTCTGATAATTCCAAATATCATGCAGAGTTTGAGACATTTAAATTTTTATTTATTTATTTATTCATTTATATGTGTTTTATCTGTATGTTTGTCTATGTGCCACATGCATGTTTGGTACCCTAAAGGGACAGCAGAGTTTATAGGATGCTCTGGGACTGGCATTACAGACAGTTGTATACTGCCATGTAGGTTCTGGGTATCAAATTGGTGCTCTTGGCAAGAACAGTCAGTTCTCTTACTCACTGAATATCTCTCAAGACCTTTGAATTATAGATTTTTTAAAAAATGTTTAATAAGCTATTACAATATTTTTGTCAGGAAATTGTAATTACATTTTTCTAGTGGAACAGAGATGCCAAGCGAAGTTAAATGAGATTTTCAATTATTAGTTGCAGATAATTAGTTATCTGTTAACTCATACAACAGACAAGGGGACTTCATCAAGAAAACAAAAAAGTATCTCCATACACACACCCGAGAGCTCATCTGAGGATACATAAGGAAGATTGGAACTGTAGTCACTGCAGTGGAGACAGTGTACCCAAGAAAATTGTAGTCACTTAAAGGCCTTGAATTTTCAGAATGGGCTTCTTTGCTCTGAGTATTTGGCATGACCAGATCTCCAAGGCAACTGCATCATTGCAAATATAAGGGGAAAATGCAGAACTTAGACCAAAAGGCATGGTATTGATATTATCACTAGCTAATTTCTATCTCAACACTTACTGTCGGTTACCAAAGGGGGCAGAAAATGCATGATTTCCATAATCACTTGAGAATTTTACTTGAGCAGTATCTCCTCTACCAAGATTCTGCTTTTACAATTGTAGACTGTAGCAAAGGAGAGGAAGTACCAGTCTGAACATCACAAGCCAAATGATCTAGTCTGTAGGACAGTAATGAGTTATATTCTGTCTCCATGGCAACTCCAGTCAAACCCTGATTATACTCACTGGGAGAATTCTCAGGCTTTTTCAATTTTGCACAGCCTCTTCTAGCTGTTTCACCGTGCCTGTGCTATCCTAGAATTGAAAAAGCAGAGGGCAGTCTCTTTCCTTTGGACCATGAAGTGTATCTGTGTGTGTGTGTGTGTGTGTGTGTGTGTGTGTGTGTGTGTGTGTGTGTGTGTGTGTGCGCGCATGGGTGTATGTGCACGCGTGTGTGTATCTGTGTGTGTATCAGTGTGTCTGTGTGTCTGTATCTCTTTGTGTGTCTCTGTGTGAGTGTGTGTGTGTGTGTGTGTGTGTGTGTGTGTGTGTGTGTGTGTTGAAGTTACTTCCTTTGGATTGAAACATTCCCTCCTGGAGGGGAAGGAAGTCTTATGAAACTCTGGAAGCAGTCAACTCACACATATCAAAAAAAGTAAAAAGTTACATAAGGCCCCTCCTCATTTTCTGACTTGGCAAGGTGCAGGTCATAATGAGAGGTCCAGGGTTAAAACTTCCATGAATTACCTGTGCTGCCGGGGGCCTTTGAGTAATGCAGCTGCCTGTGAATTGACCATGCTCCTGTAAGTAGCCTCAGGAAATTCACTGCTTTGTACTTTTCACTTTGTGTTATTCACTCAGTATCTGTGATGAATGGACATTTATGCAGCATTGGCTAAGAAAAGTCTCACACAATTCTGAAAGGGAGAGGGAAATAGGAAGTGAAGGAGTAAGGACCAATAAAATGATAAAGTGGAACAGAGATGTAGAGACTGCTCTAGTGTCTATTGAAGAGAATATTCACTCACTATCATTTTGTAGTTGGCAAATCTGAACACACTTTTTAATTTTTCTATGCAATGACACCAAGACTTTGTGAACTAAAGTTCCCAGAAAGAAGCCACACAATCCTCTGAATCTTCTCCAGAGACTGATTGACTAATCAGAACTTTGATGACTGTAGAAAGGTTGGGAAGCTGCAGGTCCACAGACTAATTACAACTTATCTTTTGCTAACTTTAGCTTCCTTAATATCTAATATCCATCTTTGCCCATCTCAGTGTTTGACCTAAAATCCTCCTGACTGTCATACAGAATCTTTGGGAAGTATTAATTAGACCACAAGCATCAATAAAACCCCAAACTAAGAAGGTCATCAGACAGTATCCAAGACCTACAGCAAAGGTTTCTCTCTCAACGTCTCTTGCCTAGCTGATGCTTGTTTTGAAAATATGTTATTTGTCATTTTATTTGTGCCGTTACTCTATAAATTGCAGGACAGTGTTATCATGGTGGGATGTAGAATTTACAAGCGTGATTCTATGTTTCTTGCCCAGTCTTTTCAGATTTGGCAGCAAAATAGACTTCCTCTTACTGCTTCTAAAGCAAGAGAGATGTGGTGTGTTTCCTTGTTTGTTTTCTGTGTATCATTAGATCAAAGTATTGACAAATATTTTTGAAATTTTTAAATTATTATCTTAGATTTTTGCAACTATTTTTATTTTCAAGGATATTTATATTCATAGTCTAGGTTTGCTTCTCTACAGCTTTCTGTGATTCCTAATACTAAATAAAGGAGGGTGGCTTTTATGATAAATTCTAGACATTACCAAGAATGGAGAGAATATTTGAGTTTATAGTGTGTATATTATATATACTGATACATATGTGTGTGTGTCTGTGTGTGTGTGTGTATGCTGATAAGCTTGTAGTTTGATTGTTGAAAGCACAAAATTATTTGATAGGTAAAATGAAATAGAATTACCCAGTTTTATATCCTTTATGCACAACTAAAACCCCTGTACATTAATATTAAAGATGACTGAGGAAGGACCGATGATTTAAACATCCTATGACTCAAGAAGAAAGGGCTCCTTGACATCCCAAAAGGCTGCTGGAGAAGCCTGAACACAGGAAGTGCTGATGGCCAAAGGTACTAACATCCCTAAAAAGAGTTGCTTTGTCCTGACAGTACAAAAAAATGGGTATTCTCACAACAGAAAAACCCTTTAATCATGATCATCTTTCCCCATCAAAACACTGGTAAAAATTAATTCTCCATGCCTAAATACATCAATAAACACATGAGAGTAATGAACCCTGGCCTTCTACAATGGCAGCAGAGGGATCAATAGAATCCTGGACTTTCACTCCAGCATTTAAGAGACTCTATTAGACCCTCTTGTGTTGCTATAACAGAAGCTCTGAGGCTGGTGTCTTAGTCAGTATTCTATTGCTGTGGAGAGACACCATGACAACAGCTACTCTTATTAAGGGAACATTTAATTAGGGATGGCTTTCAATTTCAGAGGTTTAGTCCATTATCAGCATGGCTGGGAATATGGTGGCATGCAGGCAGATTTGGTGATGGAGATGGAGCTAAGAGTTCTACATCCAGATCCACAAGAAGCAAGAAGCGAGAGCCACTGGGCCCGGCTTGGATTCTTGAAATCTTAAAAGCCTAAGCCCAGTGGCCCACTTCCTCCATAACAGGTCTTTGTGCTGACTCAGGTTGCCAAGCTCGTTCAGAATGCACCTGTTCCCCCTGGCATGGCCATCTCTCTGATCCTACAGCACATCCTTTTGTATAGTATTTTAAAAAAATGTTTTTAGTTTCTCTGGGTATTATAATATATACACACAATTTTACAATGTGTTGGCATTTTGTAGGTTTTTTCTGTAATGTAAGTGTAGAAATGTTATTTCCATTAAGGTAGACATGTCCCTCTATTTATAGTATCTTTGTCTTAAATACTTCCTGTAAATACAGTTAAGAGTACAGTATACATTGTCGTACTGCTTGCTTCAGTTGTGGGACATAACAGGTAACAAACTAGACAGGAAGGAATATTGAATTGAGTTTATGTATGAGACATCACGCTGAAAGAAGCAGAGGAGGACTTTTACCTTGTGTCCCAGGGTTTTATTGTTTGAAGAGACACCCTGACCATGCTAGATTTTTTTAAAAAAATTAAAACTGTTTATTATGGAATCACAAGAATGCTCATGGCTGGAAGGACCAAGGAAGTGGTGGCTGCTGCCACGACCATCGTCCATTCAGCTCCATCCACAACTGCAGGGGCTGAGAGATAAGGAAGAGTTTCACATTATGGGAGATAACTCAGTTTCCCAGCACTGAGAGCACTGATTTGTATGTTCTAAGTGAGCTGTGAGAATGAGTATCTAAGAAATTCTTTTAGGAGCATATTAGTTCAGACAGAACTAGTGACGCCATACCACTTCATTTCAAGCTGCACGTTGGAAGCTCTGGGTTCCACCTAAGGTATCACCTGGAGGTCCAGGTGGTGGGGGGGCGACACCTGCAAAGCCTGCAGATTTTTCCTCTGCATAACATGGAGAAGATGGCTTCTCCTTGTAATTGGGGCTATCATCACCTTCAGGTACTCCCTCGGGGTCTCTGAGGCTCTGCTCCAGCAGCTGCATAGTCCCATGAAGGGCACAGGGCTGTCTAGATACTTCTGTCTAGAGATCTTGGTGTTGGAAAGGCAGTTTGTCTATGGCAAGGACCCACAAATCCATACGGTAGCCCAAGAGATTGCCTGCAGTGGGTGTACCCACATCCCTTGTGTATGTCTATGCTAATGAACTCCAGGTCCCCCTTTTGTGGACTCCTGTTACCTTCTTTGAGGGCACATGTTTGCCACCTGGGCAGTAACAGAAGGCATAGTCCAACAGAGTCACCTGACTCAGATCCTTTGGATTCACAAAGACATTCTCATCTGTTAGGCTCCCATGAGCATACTCATTTTAATGGAGAAACTCCAGAGTATTCAGCAGCCTGCAGGCTAACGGCAGCAAACATCTCTCTCATACCATACGCTTTGGGTTATCATCCAGAGCTAACTGACAGTTCCTATCTAGGCTGAGAAAAACCAGGAACCTGTACTTGTCCTAGTGAATGTCAAAGCTAATACGGTTGAGGATGGCTAGGAGCAGGACCAAGCGCTGTTTCTTCCCCTTATACACTTGCACAGGCTTGGCTGCTCTCTGAAAGAAGTTTGGCTCACTGAAAATGAGCCCATACCTGGAATCAGTTTGAGTGATAATCCTTGATTCACAGGGGAAGACAAATGTGGGCTCAGCTTCATAGAGAATGCCTTAGCCATCCTGGGTTTGGAAGGCTCCAGTGTCCAGCAGGCAAAGCCTGGAGTGAAGTGGTCATCCAGTTCCACTTTAATGTCTGAGGGCTTAGCATGGTAGACTGTGGGATGCCTTTAGGGTCAGGAATCTGCTCTAGGTACCTGTGGCTCTTTCAGGAGAACTCAAGGTATCTTCAGATTCAGAGCTGTCATAGAATGGAAGGATCATGTGAGAGAAGTAACAGTGTGTGACCATTTCATTTCCTTGGGACAGGGATATCACAAGGCATAATGGCAGTCTGGGAGACAGGCAGTGGCTTGCCATTGTATGGGCAGAACTTGAATGATACTTTGACATTTTGCACAGACTGGACAGAAGGAGATCATGCTTTGTGGACTGGGGTCTAATCTTTGGATTACTGGGTTCTACACTCCTTCTTGATAACAGACTTTTCAGTTGCCCAGAGGAAACCTCCAGGCCATGGCAACTCTTATACAGGAAAACATTAAATTGGGACTGCTCTTTCAGAGGTTAAGTCCACTATCACTGTGACATGAAGCATGGTGACCTACAGGCAGACATAGTGCTGGAGGAGGAACTGAGAGATCTACATCTCAATTGAGAGGCAGCAAGAAAAAGACTGAGTGCCACACTGGGTGGAGCTTGAGAATAGGAGACCTCAAAGCCCACCCCCACAGTGGCAACCTTCCTCCAACAAGGCACATTTACTCCAAAAGACCACATTACTTAATAGTGTCACTCTCTACGAGCCAACCATTCAAACACAGGAGTCTATGGGGGCCATACCTATTCAACCACCACATCTGTATCAGTGAGTCCAGACTTTACTAACCATACCTACCTATGGAGGGTTATTGGAGCAACTATGATTTGACTCTCTGACTTCTGAAGTTCATATAATGAAGACTTAATTTGCAAAGCAACAGTGTTGATAAATGAGAGCTTTGTGATGAATGGGTTCCTGCTGTTATTATAGAGTTGGGTCAGTTATCTAGGATTAGGTTGATTCCTTCCAATCCATCCTCATACTTCCAGGCCTAGCTTGAATCTCAGGCTATACACAAGTTCATCCTAGTGAGTGACCCGGGTACTTTCCTGTATCATGGTTACATACCCAGGCCTATCTCTGGTAGTACAGCTCCTTCCTGTATCAGTCCAGTCAGACTTAGACTAGAGGGACAGTCACATACACTCTTGGTCACTACTGAATTGGAGACTCCCATCCATCCAATTGAATATCAACAGTAAACATCTGATGAACTGACATTTATACCTAATCTGAAATCAACCAAACGTATTCAACAGTAAAGATAAAATTAAATTTCCACCAAACAGAATCAGCATAGACTTTCATGTCAGACACACAACCAATGAGAAACTACACTATGGTGCACATTTGTGTTGAATTATAATCTGGAAAGAAGCAGATCCACCTCTTGATACAGATGTACTGGGCATAATAAGAGAGCTGAATCAGTGCAGAAATGTATCCCTGAAGTTTCTAGCTTGTATGATTGGACCTATGAATTATTTCGTGGGGCACATTAGTGGTAGGCTTAGATGTGACTGCAGAAGAGCAACACAGGAGATGTTCTTCCTGGGACTGCTGTAACTTTGTGTCTTCACCGTGATAGCAGATAGAGGCACCAACATGTGCAATAAAACTGTGCAGAACCATGGTCATACAGGCAAATGAGTGTGTATAAAATGCAAAATCTGGATGAAATCTGCTAAGAACTACCGGGAATGCATCTGCTTTAAGGTTTTAGTGTAGTTCTCCAGATGAAGCAATGGCGTAAAGATTACCCAGAACTTTCTCTAAGTTTTCAATTCCCACCTAACCTATAGTAGGCTCAAATAAATAGCTTTAAAATATTAAAAGCAATAGTTCGATGAACTCTAATTTGCTTCCTTGTTGTTTAACAGCAGGGATTTAAATTACAATTCTTCAAAATTGCAGTAGTTCAAATTAAGGTCAAATTACATCGTAATCTGTGGTGTGCAGCAAGTAGTAGGGAGATGTGGCAAAATAAACTCTGTATAAATCACAATAACCAATAGCAAGCTACCAACAGACCATTCTGTAATTAGGAGTTCCATATCTCAGGATGTTTTTAAACAGATTACACTAATTGTGTCTTTCAGCCTCCTCTGGGCAGCACTGGTTTTCAGAAGCCATCGAGGAATATGATTCATCAAAATTATTAACTGCACAATATAAATTACTTTGTATTCATGTGTACACTAGATGGGATATGTTCAGCAACTATCCCATGAGGAAATGGACTATCTGGGATGTTTCATCAATAGTACTTTCTCTTTTGTGTTCATCTGGCCCTAACATGGTTATTTATAAAGGCTTATCTAAAACAAAATGCCTAAAATGTGCCATGAGTTGAATGAGACATGCCCCTACCTCCACCTCACACCAGTCTCTGGTGTTTGATTACTTTTTTTTTAAATTTTTTTTTATTGAATTTATTCTTATTTACATTTCAAAGGTTATACCCCTTCCTGGTTTCCCCCTCCCCGAAAACCCACAACCCATCCGACGACGACACCCTGCCTCCAAGAGTATACTCCTCCACCCAAACCATTCCCAAGAACCCCACTCAATTTCCCCACACTGGGGCCTCTATTGAGCCTTCACAGGACCAAGGACCTCTCCTCCCACTGATTCCTGACAAGGCATTCCTCTGCCACTCTTTTGGCTGGAATCATGTGTACCCCTTTGACTTAGTCCCTGGGAGCCCTGGGGCATCTGGTAGGATGACATCGTTGTTCTTCCCATGGGGGTGCAAGCCCCCTGTCTCTCCCTCCTCCAGTCTGCCCTCCAACTCCTCCATTGTGAATTCCATGCTCAGTCCAATGGTTGGCTGCTAGTATTCGCCTCTGTATCTGTAAGGCTCTGGCAGGGCCCCTCCAAAAGACAACCATAACAGGCTCCTTTCGGTATGCACTTCTTGTCATCCATAGTAGTTTTGGAGTTTGGTGACTGTTTATAGGATGAATCCCCAGGTAGGACAGTCTCTGGGTGGGCCTTTCCTTTAGTCCCTGCTCCACACTTTATCTCCATAGTTGTTGATGTGAATATTTTGTTCCCTTTCTCAGAGGAACCAAAGCACCCCTACTTTGGTTCTTCCTTCTTCTTGAGGTTCCTGTGGTCTGTGAATTATAACATGTTTATTTTGAGCTTTTGGGATATTATCCACTTATCAGTGAGTACATACCATGTGTGTTCTTTTGTGATAGGGTTACCTCACTCAGGATGACACTTTCTAGTTACATTCATTTGCCTAAGAATTTCATGAATTCACTGTTTTTAATAGCTGAATAGTGTGCATATACCAAAATTTCTGTATCTATTCCTCTGTTGAAGGACATCTTGGGTTCCAGTTTCTGGCTATTATAAATAAGGCTGCTATGAACATAGTGGAGCATGTGTCCTTATTACATGTTGGAGCATCTTCTGGGTATGCCCAGAAGTTGTATAGCTGGGTTCTCAGGTAGTACTATGTCCAATTTTCTGAGGAATCACCAAACTGATTTCCAGAGTGGTTTTACCAGCTTCCAATTCCACCAGCAATTGAGAAGTGTTCCTCCTTCTCCACATCCTCTCCAGCATCTACTGTCCCCTGAGTTTTTCATCTTAGCCATTCTGACTGGTGTGAGATAGAATCTCAGGGTTGTTTTGATTTGCATTTCCCTGATAACTAAGGATACTGAACATTTCTTTAGGTGCTTCGGGGCCATTATAGAGCTAGAAAGAGCAATCTGAAAATTCATTTGGAATAACAAAAAACCCAAGATAGTGAACTATTCTCCAAAACAAAAGATCTACTGAGGGAATCACCATCCCTGACCTCAGGCTCTACTACAGAGCAATAGTGATAAAAACTGTATGGTATTGGTACATAGGCAGGCAGGAAGATCAATGGAATAGAACTGAAGACCCACATATGAGCCCACACACGTATGGTCACTTGATATTTGACAAAGGAGCTAAA